>NC_083506.1:5805075-6108106 GCF_032362555.1 Amyelois transitella | reverse complement strand
CCTTATTAAAAATAACGAACCACTTTTTTTAAAGCGACAAGTACTTAGTACGATTTTTAAGTACTATCACATAAACTGCACACAGATAATTATGTGCGATATACTTTAAAACTATTTGTATTTGTTTCGGAAAATATCCAAAGATGATCGGAACTTTAATTGCATGTTGTTCCGGCTGTGTATAATAAAAAAATCATTTCAGATTTATAAATCTAACCATCATCAAAACCATTAATTTTTACTGTAAATTTCCACAGAATATATACTGTCCACATTCATCGAATATACCACAGAATAAAAAAAAAACTTTTCTAAAAATTTGATTACCAGTCTGTACACGACGCGTTGAAATTCTTTGTACCAAAATTCTGTCTCTCATAAGGTCTGATACTTGTAACAACACATAATATCAATTATATAAAATGAGATTTTATTTATGATCCGATTTTATAAACGGTTTCAATTAACTTTTTTTTTTGCATTTTATAATTAACTTGCCTCTGAATCTTAGTCATGCTATCAATCTCAATTACGCCGTAAAGGATAAAATTGATATTTAGATAGGTTAGGTTTAAGTTTAGAGCATGAAACTATCAAAATATTTAAACGGCTTTACTTAAATTGCCAATGCATTTTATTGTTTAAAAGGACAAACGAGAGTTTGTTCAGTTGATAACATCTGGTCGCCTTGATCTTTAATATTTTTGTGATCAACGCCTTTCGTTAGAATAGTCCGCTCCCTGTTTTATGTGGGGTAGTTCATGTAGGTACATATTTAGGCGCGCTTTTGAGAAACTATATTTATATAAAAGAGAAGAATCTATTCTATACTTAAGATTTTTACAATTTGCATGGAAAATTTAAAGCAAATGTGAAAAATAAATTATATGGATAGTTAAAAATTTTTACCGGGGAAAACAAGTAGAGGCAATGTAGGTGTAGTTACCAGCTTCTAAGTTTAACAACTGTGATCTAAATGATTACAATAGAAAACTTGAAGGGTCCGACAACGAAGTCGGCCACAGGCAATAATTTTATAGAAACCTTGCTATTGGCAAAACAGTACTTTACAGCAGCAATCAATAATTGCAAATAATACCGCCAAGAGAAATGCAGTTACTGTTATTATTTAGCGAAAAGCTTGTACATACCTAACTTTGTATATTTTAAATTAAATAAAAGAAGATACTTTTCATAGGGAATTCTAAACAAATACATTTAGAGGCATGTTACTCATAATAACCAGTATGGCTACATAATGCTGGAATCAGATGTAATCGAGATTTGAGGAACTGAGAGTAACTGATGGCTAGCCCATTGCCTACAAAGTCCGCCAATTGTGCTATACATTTGTATTTTGTACAATGAAGTTTAAATAAATAAAAATAATCCCAAGTTTATTATAACAGCCATTCCCTTATAAGAAACTTTTGATCGCGACTTCGTCCGCGTGTTGTGTTTTTTCGCAATGGAAGGTATGTTACTCTCCTATGTTCTTCCTCAGAGTCAACCCTTATATCTGTATCACATTGTATCAAAATTCAGTGGTTAAGGCGTGAAAGTGGAACAGATCTATAGATAGACATTTTGTATATATAAAATTAGTAGGGAAGTAGGAATAGGGTGGTCCTATTCTATATTGCCGGGAACCTGCTATTTATACGTTGTGTTTATAATAATATGTACTAAAATACTACTTTCTTAGTTTTCTACGAGCAATAACCTGCGATATCATTACCACGCATTAGTCTCGGTTTTGAACAGCTATTTATGGCCACAAAACAAATCGCCATCATTTGTCATTCCATGTCCACCCTAATCGCTGGAGGTTAGCGGCGACGCGGCATGAACGAATTTCTCTGGACTTGTAGTTTATATTTATGTTGCAAACTAGCTATTGTCAGCGACTTCGTTCGTTGTAAAAGTTCACTGAAAATGTTGGCTCCCTGTATTGCCCCTTAGAGGGGTGGGGGGAGTTCAAACGTAACACAACTGAAGAAACCGCATTGAAATCGAAGCAATAGTTTTTTGGGGTTTTGTGAGTATAAACAGACAGACAGAAAGACAAAAAGAAATTCTAATAATTACATTTTTGGCTTCTGCGGGTCTTATATAGATCCGCCATATCGATATTTTGTATTAATTCAAATACAGGCATCGGTCAGTTACAGTTACTATTTATTATATGGATAATGTAAGTGTGTGATTTGTAATGTATTATATTGTCAGGGGAATCCGTATCTCACGGGGTTTTTTTCGTATAAGTCTCGTAATACGAGTAGGTATGTATTTAAACTTCATACAGTTGTAGCATTTAGCTAGCCATCAAGCCAAACACGGTTTTCGAGTCTTGTGACTCTGTTGGAACAGACAGAGTTCATTGTGAATTAGCCTTGGGAATATTAGCATAGATAGGTAATTCGGTTTGACCAGAATTTAATAAGGTCTTGTATGTGTGTGTGTGTGTCTTAATGTAACGCCGGTGATAACTTTTAAACTACAAAAATAACTACGACGTTGTTGAAAAACATTGACTTTTATTCAGTGTCTTAGATGAAACCTAACAGCATTCATGGATACAGACGTGACTATATGTATATAGTTCTTTTATATAGGCTATGGGCGAGAAACCTGTCACTATTTGAATTTCCATTTTATCATAAAGCCAGACTAAACATTACTACCTATTCAGTTTTTTCGAGACGTTTGGTTCTGTTCTGCCTACCCCTGGAGGGATAAAGATGTGATATATGTATGAAAAATTGAGCTAATAGTGACTTCACAAAATTTTAACGACTAGCTTAAAACTAAGGTAGTATTAAGATGATGTAAACGCTACAACCGAATCTAATAGCTTGATAACTTCGAAGCCATCTGCTAATTGCAGGGGAAAGTTCTACCTCCAATAATCTTATTATGCACACTTTTTATTAATAGAATTTTGTATGGTCAATTACAATAGAAATTGTTATACAATAATTCCTTCAGAAGGAATTCTTCCTGATCCCAGTAGGATTACAAAGTAGTCCTATTAGTAGAACTACTGGGATTTTTTCTTCCTAATAAACTTACTTGTAAAATCCTGTAATGGAGAAGAAGCGCCCGCCAAAGGAACAGCCTTCTCAAGCGAACTGTAATAAAAGTTATTGTGTTGTGTTTTACAATCTTATACTAATTCAAATACTCTGCTCTCTTAATCTAAAATACGAGTGAATTGAGTTCTACAATTGTAAGTCGGAGTAAACTTTTAGCTTTACAATTGAAAGTGCGGTTTCCGGCAGAATATTTTCTCAATATCTTTCCGTAGGTGTAGGTATCCCAACATCAAAACAAATCCAAAATCCTGATAGGTTGCAACGATATATTGCAAAGGTTTTTAGATAGGGAAGTAAAGATTAGGGTAGTAATTTATATATATATTTCACATATATTTTCGATTACTGATATTTTCACTAATATTAACATACCTAAACACCTTACCAGGACCTGTTATGGCATTGTTACTCTTAGGTTTGTATTCCTACTGATGTAATGTCATTATACATTATTTTCCTTGTTCTTTTTTGCGTCCCTAAATTGGTCGTTACGCAAGGCAAGTAGTCGTAAGAAAAACTTAACCAAATTGTTTAGGTATACCAGATATTAGTAGCTGAGAATGCCTCGCACACCTAGTCGAATGAAATCTAGCAACAAAAAGCAAAAGAATAAATGGCGAGTCAATAAATATTATCAAACAATAAGTAACCAAGGTTATGATAATAAAATCAATTAATTTGATTTTGTTGACGAGTCGAGCCGGGGCTGTGGGAATGGAAATTGCAAGATGCGTGTCATTATTGACTATTGTTTACATCTGTTGTTGCTGCATGAAGGTTATCATGGAAAATACTTCAAGCTAGCTTTCAATCGGGTCTTTGAACCTGTAATGATTTCCAAAAATTATACCTTCACCAACGCATTATGACTATCTGTAGGTATACTGTACAGCTTTTCATTTATTGTGTTCGCTATTAAAATATCCTTTTTCCTAGTCAAAGTACCTACCATACTCATAAGTTTAGTTTACCTTTATCAGATAATAGATTTAATTACACCAAACAAATCAAAACACCACCTACAAAATAATATGTCTCATATTTAATTACACTTTGGAATATGAATAAACCTCTATTATCTTCAATGCCAGTACTTGAATATAACGTTTAATGATGCATGAGAGAAAAGCAGTAAATCCATTGAATGTTTAGCACAACCTGTCAACTGCATTGCTTCATCTCACCAGCGGACCGCGACAAATGCAATATCGCATAGGCAATTAGTCCGCGACATCATTTATCAGTCCTACTTTAGAATAGTGTTATTGAATTTTACGGTCTAGCAGTTCTGCATTGCTTTATATGATATTAGTATTTGCCGGCTTCTTTAGTCACGAGGAATTGAGAAGAAATGTTTGCATGGCCTACACCTAGCTCCATGTCCATATAAAATACTTTAAGATTTGTTAGGAGATAAAGCGTAAGAAGTAACCACCCAGGCGGAGAATCTAGGTAAAGCGCGGGTCCTAACTCCCGATTTGGAAATAGTCATACAAATTCACTTTCTCATTTATGTTTTGCAATATCTCACGCCTGATCCTACATACATACATAGGTATAATCTCGTCTAAATGCCTTGCGGGGTAGACAGAGACAACAGTCTCGTAAATACCAATGATACGTTCAGCTCTTGGCTTAATGATAGAATTTACTCACTCATTATTGGCGTTGATTTCATTAAACAATACTCGTATAAAGTTTGAAGTTAGTTTAATCATGTGTACAACGGGCAAGAAATTGTAAACTTCAATCAAGAGATGAACTGACTACCTTTACCGACTATCTCTGAGTCTTTACTTTCTCACAAGTAAGATAAAAAGACGTAATTTGTGTATGTATGTTATTTGTCAATTATCTACTTTAGATATAAACACAAAAACTTTCAATTTTTATATCATGGTTTCCTTCCGGTTTTAGGTGCAGGCAAGCGACAGCCTTTTAAGATCAAGTGGAAGTCGAAGAATGTCATATCGTGGTAACTAAAGTACTCGGGGTTTTGGTAGTACCAGCATTTGGCAGCGCATGGGCCTAGTCTCTGAAAAATAAAACAAAAATGTGGTTACTTTTCTTATAAAAAAAAAATAATGTAAATTTAATTTAAAATAAATCAGTAAGTACATACATATTACATATAATCACGTCTATAGCCCTTGCGGGGAAGACATGGCCAACAGTCTTAAAAAAAACTGATTGTTTGGCTTAATGATAAAATTGTAATTCAAATAGGAACAGGTTGCTAGCCTGTCGCGTAAAAGAAGAATCCCAAGTTTATAAGCCTATCCTTTAGTCGCCTTTTACGACATCCACAGGGAAAGAGCTGAAGTGGTCCTTTTCTTTTTCTATTGGTGCCGGGAACCAAACGACACGGTATCTGTAAATAGGTACTATAATTTTTCCTTTTTTTAAGCTGATGATTATTAAGCAAAATGTTGTCAATTTCCCTATATGGAATATATATTATATGCCTTGTTTTATACTTGTATGTGGAGCCATAAGAAGGGCTAATAAATAAATTCAGCTACATAACAAAAAAATTAAAACATGGCGAAATAGGTTATCATATCATTATATGATATAATAGGACAAGTTCTGAATAATTTTTTTAATTAAAAATTTAATTAAGCCGCTTCTTTTCTGCCTTGCCCAGGTCTACGGACAGAATATTACGATTCTTGAATTTCTAATTACTTACTGCTTCGCCTTCTGTA
Organism: Amyelois transitella; assembly: GCF_032362555.1. Lineage (NCBI taxonomy): Eukaryota > Metazoa > Arthropoda > Insecta > Lepidoptera > Pyralidae > Amyelois > Amyelois transitella. The sequence continues at coordinate 6,102,303 of NC_083506.1, read as the reverse complement.
ACTCTAAATACACCAGTTGGAATATTTGGAAGGGGTTCAAAACAGGTCATCGTGTCAAACTTTGGTAAGTTTGGACTAAACTTTCGGCTCTAAAAATAAATTAAGTTATTGTAGTACACAGTTCTTAAAGTTTAATTATTGCTCTTCTCTAGTGTCTGTCTGTGTGAATCCAGTGTTAATACTGTGAAATGAATGTAGTTGTTTAAGCGCCTAAACGAAAATTGGAAGCATGTCTCAATTTCATGTGTTTTGCTTATAACGTGCAGCAGATCCGATTACTGTACGCGGTAGTTTGTAAAAAATAACTTTATTGTGAACATCGTCTACCAAAAAATTATACGCTTTTCGAAGATTCTTGAGTTAGAACTCTAAACTAGTAGACTAAAGAAATATCACACTTGTGCTGGAACAGTAGTAAATAGCAACTTGTGCAAAGGCACTATTGCTATTAGCAAAAACGCAAAAAGACTTCTCGGAGTATCTACTCGAAGATTCAGACAAAGTGACAGGTTCAGACAGCCCATCGGTTTAAAGATAAATCTCAAGTTCTAGTGAGAAATGAAGCAGTTGATACACACTATTCTCCCTTTTATTTTTTACTTTTCTCAATTTTTTTCTTGGGCTCATTAACCCTGTAGATTTTTTGGTTTTTGAATAAATGAATGGATATTATAAAAAAGTTTAACTTACATCATACATATTGGAGCGCTCATTTTCACTTTTATTTCCAGTAGTCATAACTTTTTTTTGGTCTACCCAATAGCAGGGTATATCTAAAAGTTTTTTAGTAGAAACAGTCACAGCACGACCTGCCCTGATAGGAAGCATCTCTGCCTCCCCATAAATTTTTCATACCCGCCCTTTGAACCCCTTGAGACATGGAATATCATATCTCAAATGGCGGGTATTAAACACAGCTACTTAATCGTTCATGATGTAGTTAGATAATATTTCTATAGAATTTATTCATTTTACTTGCAATTTTTATAACATTTTACTACATTACGCATTTGTCAGATATTCATTATAGAGTTTAGTTCTGACTTTTCTGTTTTACAACAATAATCATTTTTTATTTGCCAAACAAATAAAGCATAGATTTCATAGATAGAACTCCCAAAAGCGTAGAGTATCTAACAATCATCTCAGAAGCTTCGGAGTTAATTAAGTAGATACACAGAGTTAAAAAAATGTATTTAAATAGATTAATAGGCGCGAAGGCGTGCGGGTTTTCTTTATGGACGCGAACTTAAAACTCGGGAACACTTGTCTATTTACAGATTCTACCATAATTTAAATTCAACAATAAACCAAGGTTTTCTAACCCACGTTATTTTCTATATATTTTGACATATAACAATTACGTTATTTACAAACATACATATGTACAAAAAATGTGGTTTCACCCTAAGTTAATTGGTTGTTTTCTTTCGAAATTGGTCTCAAATCTGCAAATACTGCGATAATATTTTTAAATTCTCGTCGAAGGATGTTAACCCGCACTAGTATACAAGTGATGGTTAAGTCCTTTTAAAGTGAAAATAAAACACAGATTTCCTGTTGTTAATATTTTTAACAAGAACTGTTTTCACAAATTAACACTATTTCATTGGATAGTACGAGGAATAAATCAAAAAGAAAATATCTACCATCATTACTTGTCAAATCTACTCGTTTGACTAATACACGGCACAAATAGTTTTAGGTCTTGAGATCAAACAGGTTTCCTTCCGGTTGGTATGCAACTGTTTCTAAATATGCGCATGATTAGATGCATATCATAGTAAGACATATGATGAAATGAAAAATATTCTGGATTTTTGTACACTCTGTATTTACCAGCGCCTGGTCCCAGTTCCTGAAATTATACACAAAAATCTCGTAAGAAGATGAACCAATACGTGTAGTTATCAACTTAATCCAGGTGTTCAAAATAAATAATGGTAGTTTAATAGTTCTGATTCTTTCCGAAAAAGGCAGATAACTTACTGGTTACTTATTTTTAGCTTACTTTACTGAAATAGCAATGTGGCCAAATTTTTTTTATCTCACCTCACCATCGGTACAGCGAAACACATCATTTGGTAAACACTCTAAACTTTCAAAAGGTGTTGGAACAAACTGATATCCAGGCAACGGGTGTCCATATTTACGGAGCTGGAACAAAAAGTATTTTGGGTCAGAACTGTTCTGTTCCAAAATATTGAAAACAAAGTACAATAATGCGTGTACGCGGTGTCTGGAAGAACCTGAGGCAGGAACTGTAACCAATGACATAGCCAATATATTTAAGTGTAGTACTTACTTGGTACATATTATTTTGTTCTTCATATTCATCATATTCTGGGCAACTTGGATACGGAAACCCACAATCGTAACTTTGATTTCGAACACTTTTATTCAGCAACTTGATATACGGAGTGTTGGTCAAAATTGACAGTTTGCACCTCAAAGCCATTTTATTATTTTGGGTTTTGTATAATTTTCATTTGCAGCACTATTGAAACTTTACGAAATTTTCCTGTTGTCAGATTTGGGATTAGTACACTAATTTATTTGTTATTTAGTGTTAGGTTTAGGTACGGTTTTTTGGATTATTACATTGTGATTGTTGAAGGATTGTTAAATTGTTGTTGGCCTCTAGTTCAAAGAGTATATAACCGCTACGTTCTAGCTGTCCGGCTTGATTTGTCCACCAATTTTTTTTTCACTATGGATGTAGACACCTTCTTTCTACAAATTTTCATCAAAACTTTTTAACGATTTCAGAACGATTCCAACCTTTATATCATACCTACAAATATACATTTATTATACATGCATGTTAAATTGTAAATATTATTCATTATTTGTGACTGGGTTCTGCCAGGCAGCATCACAAAGGCACATTTAAATTCGACATGGTACCTATCTATTAGCTGTAGTACTGTAGCGGGAGCGATGATTCGGCTCGACCGAAACCAAAGGGAAGATCTTCCACCAGGCTAGGTGTTATGCCTGGGGAACCACGGCTTCGACGATGTTGTGTCGGAGGTTGTATATATAATTGCTCCAATTCGTGAAATCTTGCTTGCGCGATTTAGGATTTTCGCTGTTTTTGTCTGATAGCGTCGCGTGAATTTATTTTTTATTCTTGCAACTTGAGGCGTATCGATTTCGTCACAATACGATAGAAGTACAGGTGTTAAATAATAGTAGGTACCTTTCTCTAGATAGGTAGGTAACTTATGAGACATTAACTGCCGGAAACTACATGGCTTAATAAAAAATTCATACTGGGTAGACAGAGCCATAAAGGCATATTAATCATGTAGGTACCCGTGCTTGTGGGGAGAATAAAGTCTCCGCCTGACTACATTTCCCGATTTCCCACTGGTCTGTCCCACTAGCATTGGATTTGTGTGGTTCCACATTGTCTAGACTTATAGAAACGTGAAGAAAGGAGTAAAATAAAAAGTACTGTAGTAAAAATAAAAAATATATAATATATATGTTATGTAATAAAAATATGATAGTATTTTGCACTTTTTCTTAATATTTCTGAAAATCAGCCTCTTGTAGAGACTAGCAAAGCTTCATGACTAGCATAGGCAGCCCCGCCGCCGGCCCACCGCTGGCTCCTGTCGACGTGCCGCCCGGGGTAGAACAACCTGCATAATAGCCTTGTGTTAACAATATGATTTAATATTCTGAACAATATTCTGGGGACAGCATTACTACTCCAGGTCGCCGCCCACTACGGCAAGTTTCGCCCTCAATCATGCCGCCGCTCATGTATTTATTGCGACCGGGCTGGATTCCAGGATGCGCCTCGAAACAATCTGCTTTACAAGGCAGGTCCCAAACGCACGGCGGCGGAGGCTTCCAATGAACACAACCTGGCCTGGTGCAAGGCTCTGCTTTGGTGACGGGCTTTTGCGATTTTCGTCCATGAACCCCACCGCGGCCCTCTTCTTTTACCACTTCTTTTTTATCGAAACTATCGAATATTTTTGCAAGTGTTGCCTCGTCAAAAGCATACATTGATAGCTGGTCACCAGGAGAGCTCGCGCTAGTAGAGCACGGGCACTTTTGAGTTTTCGCAGCTGGGGGTTGATTAACAGGAACGTTATCAGGGAGACAAATGCAAGCCCGAATCCCAGGGATTTTTGTTTGAACATGACTAGAAGGACACTTACAACATTTTCCTCCTTTATCTGCAGACACATCTGGCATAATGCCCTTCAGCTCACAAACGATAAATCTTTTTCCGCTTCCGGAACCAGAATCTGAAGACGCTCCGCCAGCACCGCCATCTTGAGCACGCATATGCGCTGCTAGAGGTGCCGGGTCTGCGAGGCCGCGCGCTCGCGCTAGCTGGCTCGGAGCACACAGCGGGTCTGGCAACACCAAGCATGCGGGTTCGCCACCGCACCCGGTTCGGCGACAGTCGTGTTGTAAGCCATTCCGCTTGATACAATGGCAACTATAGTACATAATTCCGCCTCGCAGTTCTCTGCTTTTAATACGTTTCAGCTGATTTTCCTTTTCGGCCTTTTTTTTTGAGCCGCCTTCCTCTGCTTCTGAAGCTCCAGCGGAGGGTCTTCCCTTCTGTAAAAAGAGAGTTTTCACGACATTTGCTTCGTAATGTGCCCAGTCCACCGTGAATAAGAAAAAGAGTTACCTAATTTCGAAAGCAGAGCATCAAGCACTACCATTGTGAAATGAGATCGAAGTCGCTGAATCGAGTGACGTAGGTCTTGCCAGGAGGTGGGCGTCGTACGCACGGCGGACAGGGCGGTGGACAAGGCTTCGGGCAGCACGGGCTCGCTCGACACAGGTACCGAACAGAGCCCTGCTGGAAGTACTGACAATCTTGTAGCCCATTCCGCTTGAATGCGGACCGCGGCAGGCACTGAAGCTAAATATTTATTTTATCGTGAATTTTCAGTTTATGACAAAAATAGAGTGAAACATTAAAAATTATTAAAGAATCTTACCGGTGGACCGCAGTCTTCATATTTGTAACACACCATAGGACCACAAGGAGAACACCTGGAAAACAAAAGTTAGGTATATTATAACCCCATCTATATTTACGAAAAAATAGTAATGATTCTATGGAAAACTATACTTACATGGTTAAGAATTGAGTGGCAGCGGTCCGATATTACATAAAATCAGAGGGAAGGAGAATTTTATCAAAATTTTATTTTATATATTTGTTTTAATTACATGGATTATAAAAAACAGTTACTTGTACAATTTAGAATTTTCTTAACTATTCAATTTTTATATAATTTTATAAATCAAAAATACATCTAAATACGATTAATCCAAAACTAGTTCTGTGTCAATTCGTTCATTTCGGGTGGCATTTTTTTTTTGCTTTCTTTATTTGAATTCAATGTATCGGATCAAAGAGGTTTATATTGAGCTATTCAATTGATATATCCTGACTTCATCTGGAATTTATTTACGCATTTTACATATTGCAGTGAGTGCTTCTGCGTGTGGATTTAAACGATGTCTTTGACAAGCAACATCAGCGGGTTGGCATTGCGGTGCGGGTAGAGATTCGCATAGGGGTGAATTCTGGCATCCAGTCCTCTTGCAATCATACTGCAGTCCATTTCGACGCAGACAGTGACAGTCGATGTAAAGAATTCCCCCTTTCAGCTCACGACTTTTCGTGGCGTGAACTTGAGGCTTGCAAACTGTCGTTTTTACCATTTTTTGTCTGGAATATAAACAAAACTTTTTCAAACTTATTTTTCGCATACCTTTCGTAGTAAACCATAACTATGCACTAACTTAATATCATTTCAAACTTCTAATGTTTTAAAAATTTATTAACGCTTAATTTGTACTAAATACGTAGAAATCTTTTGTTGTGACGAGTGAGTTCAAATTTAACAAATAACTTACCTTTTAATTCAGCTTTTTTTATAAAATTACACAAGAATTTTGAACGACCACATGGACGTGATCTTGTTTCTCAATTATCGAAACAAATAATTTTTTGAAGAACATTTCACCATGGCTATGAAATATTTTTTTCTTTTTTAATGACTGTAGCATCACATAGTTTCATTTAACTATAAATAGATAAGATTTTGAATAAATATGTGGATTTGTCCTATTTAAATGTATAACCTAAATATAATTGGAGATGTTCTGAATAAAACTTAGATCAAGAGTACTCTAAAGCAACAACCTTGCATCAAAAAATAAAAAAATGCGTTTGTAGCAAAAAAGAATGCAGGGATAGGGACAAGTGCTTCTATATCCGTGGGCTACTCCATCGGGAGAGAGGCATAAACATTTGCAATGCAAAATATGGGTATGCAAAACTGATTGCTTTTAAATTTATTATAAGTTTTGATAAAATAGTTTAGTATAATTTAATATAATCATTAAAAGTTAATTTGATTTTATGCAATTTCACGGAAGGCAAAATCCTATACCTGAGTGCAAACTTAAATGAAGCTTACATACATGCATACATATATATTCACGTCTATATCCCTTGCGGGGTAGACAGAGCCAACAGTCTTGAATAGACTGACAGGCCACATTGAGCTATTTGGCTTAATGATAGAACTGAGATTCAAAGAGTGACAGGTTGCTAACCCGTCGCCTAAAAGAAGAATCCCAAGTTTATAAGCCTATCTGTTAGTCGCCTTTTAGGACATCCATAATAAGCTGATACTACCATTTATTTATTTTATTTATCATTCATAATACCTACTACTATACAATATATACTACCTATATACGAACAAACTCACAATTGTTATTATAGCTCATATATTAATGCACTGGCAATTAAAACTGAAGTGATAAAGAAAAAACAAGATATTTTAAAGAATTTTCTTTATTCAAACGACTCCGAAGGTGATCTGTAGGAGACAATTGCTGGATAGAATAGTACAATCAAATCCTCTGAGTGAGAAACATAATTAAAAAGCTCCAAAAAAAATTCTATACTAAAATTCCCTAAAATCTAAAAAAATTGATTTTTAAAACAATTCTAGCTAGTACTAAGTACTCCTTCCTATTCAATATGTACGTATATTTCGCGTCCAGTCTCGCGGTTCAATAACGCTTCGGGTTTCCTCTGATTTGAGTTTATTATTTTCAGGTGTTGCGGAGGTTGTTGCGCCCCATCCTGCAGCTGCTGCTGCCCGACCATAACCATCTACACATGCTGCACCAAGATCTGCTAGTTTCGTGGTTGCCTCGGCCCGGACATGCCAACATGCCGTTGCTTGGTGCGGGCTGAGGCGCCCCGTGTCGGCTCTTCGTCGTAAACTAGTGCCGTGTTTGTGTAAAAATAAACTGCTAATTTAAGCGTACCCTGCCGTTTCATTTCTTGGGGTGGGGGTTGCTCAATTTGTTGGTAATTGGACCTACTGTTACCTGGCACGTTAGGTCGTAAAATTGTAAAGCAACGCATTAAGATTACGTCCCACTAAGGCTGCGTTTCCACCAGAGATGTGCGAGGATGCGTAGCGAAGGATGTTTGTAAAGAACCAATAGAATCTATTCATTTACCTCTCCTCGGTCAGCACAGCTCTTGTGGAAACGGCTCAGCGGAGTTAAGATTTTTGCGCATACAAAACAAGCGAGGAATGTGTACAAGGGATGTGTGTTGAGAAGGATGTGTTGCGAGGTTTGCGCATAGTGTACCAGCCAGTCTATAGAAAGCTAAAAGTGCGTGAGCGGCAGGCAGGCGTTCGCGTTACTCCGCTCCCACTATACTGCACCCCCATCGACACACTCCACAGCTTCGCAACGCATCCTCGCACCACACATAATGCACATTAATTTTCACAGCTCTGCTTAAGACATCTCGTACGACAATTTCCATCCATCGCACATCTCTGGCGGAAATGCGCCTTGGGTCTATGAACTATGGATCCTTGTTTGACCCTTGTTTTTGCCCTAAGGCGCTGGCTCCACGAGCGAGAGAATAGCAACGAGTCCGCCCTTTTATATCATGTGTCATGTGTCAGAATCGCGGGTGTACCTCACGGATTTAACTGTTTTAGATTAAAAACTTACCTGATGTGTACCTCAGTGTACCTATCCTAAAAATCTTGTGTACCTCTTAAGGGAAACAAAGCGCCGTTGGTGTACATATCCCATGTTGCCACGTCGTAAAAGTCCTGGACATTTCCATGTGAATTATAAAGAATGTCGAAGTCGCCTTAGGATTATCATGAAGACAAAATCCTTAAATGAAAAAATATACTATATAGGTACCAAAAAAATGTGCAAAGTATGAGCTTATCGCAGCAGTTATTTCTACGTGCATTGTTGTAGGGCGAGAACTTTACTGAGAAGGATCAGAGTGTGTAGGTATCCAAAGTTCTCGGCGAGTCGTCTCACGAGTGTGGAGCGCCATTACACGTAACCGTCGAGAGGTTTGATCCCTTAAAATCACAAATGTTATCAACCCCAGCCGTCAATACCTGTATAACCCTTGCACATATAACGTACTAGCGACCCGCCCCTTTGCACGGGTGCAAAGCTTATACCAAAACAGAATGTCTTTGTTTACTCGTTCACAGCATTTATTTTTTACATTTTTACTTAGACCTAGACCTAGAGAGAAGCGCGCGCTTCGTCGCGTTATTTATAGGAACGCGCTGCCGCGCCGCTGGTTGGCCGGTGCCGCCACAACCGCGGTGTCTTTACTTTTTAAAACCTATCTTTATGTGATTTGTGTCTCATCATGTTATTTCTCGTAAAAATTAAAGAATTAAAATTGATCATTGTGGGTTATCCCTAAGAGATAAACATATACCGTCGCAGACTTTTTTGTAGACCTTTTTAAGGTATACAATATTTAGTTCATTATTTTGATCTATCTCGTAGAGTTCAGCCAGCGTTTGCAATGTAAGCATATAAACATATAAACCTTCCTCCTGAATCACTCTATCTATTAAAAAAACCGCATCAAAATCTGTTGTGTAGTTTTAAAGATATAAGCAAGCATACATACATACATACATACGCGGGAAGCGGGAAGCGCCTTTGCTATATACTATGTAGTGATAATCAAAAACACAACTCCCCACTATTTATTCTAGATATAGATTTACTAACTCCCATAGGTATATGTAAGTATTTCTTTTTTAAGTTGCTCCCACAATCCTGTCTTATTTGTAAAACACTCCAACCTAAGTAGGCCACTGTTTGCCATTTTTTTTATGCAAAACGAAAACAGAATAGTTCATTTTTCCAAGGTAACACCTCTTTTCTTGTTATGCTTTGGAGTCTCTGACATTAAACTGTCATTAATTAAAATTAAACAAAAAGTCAGAACATACCAAAAAAGGGGTGAAAAAATTCAAATTTGTTGTTAAAAAAAAACATACATTTATAATTGATAAATATATTTTAGAATGTGCAGCCCTATTCAAAATTTACCCAGTTACAAAGAGCCTCTTCCATGTATACCCTGTTACTGTGTCCAGGTGAATATGTAGTTGACGCCTACTTCTTGACACAACTAGTTTGGTAGTTGGACCATGAAGAAAAACGGGGTGAGGAAGGATTGAGATCGTATTTCAATTATTTTGAAAATTTCAGGGCCCGAAATGCCTCCCATGCGGGATGGATCCGGTGACGCTCCGCCGGCCTCTGATCGTTGGCGATAGCACCTTCGACTACCGACCCACCAGTTGGCCTGGCATGCTCCTCAATAACCAGGATAAAAAAGTGCGGTACCAACTAATCAACTACGAGAGACCGGTTGGTGAAAATATTTTTTTATTTAAATCACTTTGTAATTTTTACTTTTGTTATTGTTACGTCTGGTTGAGTAGAGTGAGAGGAGGTACTGGGACCGGGACTACAATCCAAGAGTGTTAGCGACATGAGATTTCTTTTTAATTTATTTTATATGTAACCAAGGTAATGGAGAATATTCTAGGAGGTAGTATTGGCCCTTAGTCTATTCCCACATATCAGGGCCTGGGCTGAGTAGTGGCATAAAGTATCTCGTCTGGAGCATTGAATTTGCATTTTCCATAGATTGAGACGACCCTTGTGTGAGAAGATAGGGATAGAGACATTATTTAGATTTCCAATCTGCCTGAATAACACCATATTACTCGTAATAATCAAGCGTTGCTTAAGGACAGAACTAATAAATCTTTATAATTTTGTTTCAGGTGACATCTCACTACCCATCATGTGCGCTGTCTTACAATTACTGAAGAGGAGGAACATATATTGTTTAAAGGTACTTCTCTTCGTATCGTATACCATATCTTAGGTAACAAATAACATAAAGAATCAATTTACTGATTGCCAGAGATAATAACTTACCATTTTTTTTTCTCGTCCCTACCTATCATGTCAAAATATTTACGTAGTGTGTGTCCTCAAAAAGGGCTTTTCCTGTTTCACCGATTAGAACTCCAATTGGCAAGAGGAACAGCTATATTTTCCCATTCCTCCCATTTAAAGCATATTGTACAGTCAAATATAAAATAAATCATATAAAATGGTTATTTATGAAACATGCTTACCTTGGTTCATCTCTTCTCTATTCAGGTCTGCCTTTGTATTTCTCTACCTGTGTATATGTATCTATACTTGTAGAACACGTCTTTATTCTTTAGGGCCCATGCAGTGTGCTACCGACTTCGTTCGACTTAGGTCTGGCCAACTCGGGGGACTGGACATACGTTCAGTATGTGATTCAACGGCGCAGTGCAGCGTGTCCCGATCATTACCTAGTCGAACGAAGTCTGCGGCATACTGCACGGGTGACAATAAGGGCTTTTTGTCACCCTCCAGGCCACAGCTCCAGGCTTTATTCTTCCTTTTTTTAGTTATCCATTTAGTTTTCTAAGCATACTGGCCATTTCAAATGTCAAGTTAAGAAAAACAAAAGTGGCAGGGTCATTGTCATTTTTCATTTGAACCAATTTTTTGGCTGCAACAAAATTTTTGTGTGTTCATAATACAAGTGTGTTAATAGTAAAAATAATAGATGATAAATAAAATATTATTAATTTATAAAACAACGAAATATTAAATAACAAAATAGCAATATGTGCGATCGCATGAACGTAATTAATCAATTGCGGACAATAATGTCAGCTATACAGTAAGTTACCACATTTATTGTTTTTCTTTTGGTCTGGGAATACGGTAGTAATTTAAAATATATATAGGTACATAGCCTTCAGATGAACAGAAAGAAAATTAACTCCATGTATTAGTTAATCTTCTTCTCCTGGCCTCCCAAATATGATGCATGCATGTAGATTGATGTTTTCGGATCAAAGATCCTCGGTGGTCGAAAAGTTAGAATTGCTCGAATAAAAAACATGTACTGGGTTTACGCCAACGCGACCGTGTATCCATGACTTTTCTAAGTAATGTACATTAGTTTGATTGATAACCGATGCTATTTATGGTGAGGAAGATTATCGTAGGATTATCGTATAATTATGTTTTCCAATATAGGATGTCTTCCCTGCAGTTTGCGGAGGTCAGACGAGAGTAGTTACTTTTAAAAAGCCTGACATTACCCAATCCAGGATCGTGATGATAGGCACACCTCGGGGTCCTCTCCAGAGTAGTGATGGGATGCAACTCCAACAAATATTGTTATTTATGATTTGAAGCTTAATACATAGTTAATTATTTATTGTCCAAAAATATCCCGTCATTTACATTATTGAGTTATATTGTTTAGAATGATAATTGACGTTGAAATGTTTCGGATTCAGGGGCAGTGGATGCCCGGCGCCGTGTGGGCGGCCGCCATGTTGCTCGCCGTGCTGCGGCGGCGGCGGCTCCCTCGTCACAGTATACAGTCAAGTAGCACATATCCAGTGACGAGCTGCGACAGCGCTCGTTCTTCGATTTAAAGTCATTTATTCGTTTATATAGCCACTTTGGGAATAGATTATTAAAGCATTTAAGTAGCTTTTAAAGCAACTTTGGAAATACATTCTTTTAGAATTTAGCCATTCTTTTGTAAATTATTTTCTTTATGGTAATGTTGTAGGAAACTTTGTTCATTGTTATTTGATTTTTTTTAATCTGCACACGCGAACACTAAAACCAAGTATTTTTTTGGCTGCGAAGTAGGTACTCCTAATTCTATCTAAAGAGCTAATTTAAACCCAACCTCAAAACTGAAATTACCCATCTATCCCACTAATCCCATTAAACGCATTATTTATTTATCAATATGTAATGATGATAATTTTCTCTGCAATAAAGATATTACAAACAAACAAACGCATCTATAAAAGTGGTCGCGCCCACAATGAAATGGTTGAAAATAAATTATTTTCTTTTCAAAAGTCTTTAATAAACTGACTGATTCGTCTTTAACAGATGCCGTGCTTGCAGTCGGCCAGCCCCCGCGCCCCATAGCAGCCTTCGACAAGGCCACCATAGCTATAGGGTGTCGCCGTCGCCCGCCCTGCGTTTGCTGACAGCCGCGCCAAGCTTCCACTGCGCCTTTACTGATGAAGAATGTTCAGGGAAATCGTGGAATTAAATTTGTGAAGTTTTGTACAATTGTTAAAACTTGTAACGTTTAAATTAAAAATGGTATTAGTATTTAATTTTTACTTTTTATTTTTAACCATGACGATGAACGTTTTATCCCTTACTCTGCTGTCTATAGCATAATTATGACTCCAGACAAGAAAAAATATTAAAAATCCACGTTTTCCTGTCCGGGTGGCAACTAATTACCACCCGGACATTAAGATAGGTATACCGCTATGTTGGTATAAAGCGCTACCTACCATCTGACCTCTGCAACCTTTGTAGGGGAACCTAACCTGCTAGGTAGTTAATCCCTTTTTTTTATTTCCTTCACGCCCTAACGGGTATGATTATGGTTGGAGGACGGGCATGCCATTTGAATTATCCATGTTTACACGACAAAGGCATCTTCTCATTTGTCACCACTGAGGATAAATGGGAAAATATAATACTAATAGTATTCCTATTTGTACGGCATTTTCAATTTTGAATTCATTTTCAATTTTGAAATCTCGACACATCAGGACCCTGCCCAAAACATGTCGACTGGAGCCAAAGAAAATATCTGCGCATACTTGCATTTTCTATGGATCCGATCACACACGTCCATGTGCTTGTGCTTTCAAAAGAGCTTCAGTGTTAATCCATAGAAAATGTATGTTGGTATCTACCGATTTTGTAAATTACCTTAGCATACGTTTAGGATAAGTTATTTTGTTAGGTGTAATTTTTGTGCAATAAAGGTTATTCTGTTTAAGTACATATTTATCTATCTAATACAACCAATCACGTACGTGGTACTAGTTACACTGTGTCCTAATAGCAAAGCAATCGTAGCCATCCTGATTTTATAAGTAGGTACTAGATTACAGACACAAATCTATATAGCCCAGCGATAGTTATAAATAGATGAATTTGCATTGCAGCTGCTCATTTCTTCATTTACTATACCCGTCGACATATATTAAAAAAATAAAAAATTTCAAGTGATACTAGATTTCCAAGATGGCTCCAAGCTGTGTGCCTTGCCAACCGTGTGGACCAATGATGTGCCAGAAGGATCCACCAGTCCAGAGGTGTTATTCTCTGCAGCCAGTGATCAACATTTATAGCTGCACTACTCAAATCATGTGAAGGCTGACAGTGAAACACCTAATGCAACCATATATGGAAACCATCAAAAACTTGTTTAAGATTTGGATGTTCTGAAGAATTTAAAAATCCCCTTTGAAGCCATGAATTCAATACAGAAGAAAATTTATAGTAATTTAAATTAATTGCCTAAGAAAAGTTAATAAAAAGTGTGAATAAGTGGTCAGAAATAAATTATTAAATATTACATATGTTTGTTATTTTTATTCTAGAGTCATAGAAAGTGGTTTTGCAGGTAAGGGCTAAGTCCTTGTTGTAAAGCTCTCAACATATGTAAATTAAAGATTTAACCCAGGCCCTGAAGCTTTGTGGCAGAGGATGCAACTATTACAAATATGAGAGAGCGACTAGAGAAAATGTGTACCAACTTTACTCGTACACCGTATTCACTAAGTAATCACATACAGTGCCGTGTGGTTCCCGGCACCAATAAAAAAAAGAATAGGACCACTCTGTCTCGTTCCCATGGATGTCGTAAAAGGCGACTAAGGGATAGGCTTACAAACTTGGGATTCTTTTTTAGGCGACAGGCTAGCAACCTGTCACTATTTGAATCTCAATTCTATTATTAAGCCAAATAGCTGAACGTGGCCAACAGTCTTTTCAAGACTGTTGGCTCTGTCTACCCCGTAAGGGATATAGACGTAATGATATGTATGTATGTAATCACATACATATGTGACGATAAAAATTTAAGAATAGGAAATTTAAAGGATTTTCTTTCGGTAAAATGAAATAAAAACCAATCAAACTTATAGAATCCGAAAGTTACGGCTAAGCAGCTGGATCAATTTTGCTGAAATTTTGTAAGAATATTGTTATTGACCCAAACATAGACGCTATTTTTTGTAAATTTCCAGGGAGTGAAGCTCTGGGAAAAAGATTGTGTTCCATAAATCAAGCAACAGCTCAAAACGGTAAAATATTTATTTTTTCACGTGTGACAAATAAATTTCTTGAACTTACAAAAACGATCACAAACTTTATATTCACTTGACCATTGCGTTTCAAAACTACTTTTCAAAATTACATCCAACGCTACGAACACTGTTCCAAATTCAGCTAAAATAATGGAACGTCGACTGGTATGACGCATCCACTTTGTGGTCCCTGAAAAATAAGTAATGAGTATGCGTTGATTATTCGTGTTCTTTCAATTAACACAAAGTGCCTAATTGAAAGGAAAATAATGGGCAAATAAGATTGCAAAAATAGTACTATCTCTATAAAAATACTTATATTAAATCTATATATCTGCTATAATTGTGTGTCACCTGAGGCCTACACATGTGTGCCACCAGGTTTATTATTTTAGTAATTAAAACCAAAAGCATATTTACAATACTGACCTCTCTGACGTAATTGGCCACAGTATAACGCACGTTGGGGTTGCGCCGTGTGAAGCATTCTACTGGCCGACCAGATATCCTATTCTGGAATACGCTATCGTGAACAATTAGGGGCCGGCGTCGTGTCACAGGATCCAACTCGCAGTCAGGACAGCAGCTTCGGGAAACAGGGAGCATTGGGAAAGGCGCAGGGGGTGCTCTGGGACAAATAGGCCTTTGCTTTGGCAATATAGGCGGTGGGCATTGAGGGTTGCAGCATGGTAACACTGGTTGGTAGCACGGAGTTGGCTCGGGACATGGGCAGACCTGTAACAAGAGGTGAGACATTGAAGCATGTATGATAAAATATTGTGATTAATAAATCATGGCAGTGAATTTTCATACACAAAACTACAAATCTATAAAATAACGACAAGCCTACATTATATAGGTACATTCTTCCTTCGAGTGTCATTCTTACTGTTAAAAAGTTATACTCGTATGCTCATATAAATAAAAAAGTAAGTTCCGGGGTTCTAAATATAAAATTGGCGACTCAAATCCGACGAGAAGGTGACGACATTCCGGCCGTCTGAATGGCTTGATGTTGAAATTGAGATTATATACGAAATGAGTACATATGTATATTTATGCGTAAATTTTTAGTACAAAAAACTTACAGGTGGTGGATCGCATGGCTCTGGTGGTGGGCAGCATGGCAACACTGGGGGGCAACAGACTGGCCTCGGTGGAGGGTACGGAGGAGGATCACAAGGAGGCGGACGGCGAGGTCTGCAAGGTGGCAGGATAGGGACTATGGGGGCGACCAGATCTGGAATTATAGGTGCTGGGCACTGCCTAAAGGTAGTCTCGCATCTACAAGGCGGACAAGGCGTGCAAGGACACGGCGGTGGGCAGCAGGGCTGGCAGCAAGCCGCGGGCGGAGGGCAGGAATAACAGCAAGGCCCGAGACCACATGGTATTATAGGCGGGCAGGTGGGGGCGAACGTACAAGCACACATTATCTAAACGAGCTTTTTCTTTTTCCACTTTTTAATTTTACTGGTTTTAGTTATCCAAAATTATTTTAAAATATTTAATTATTTTAATTTTTGGTGATCATTTTTGTCGATGACAATTTTTTGAATAATTCTGACAGTTAGTTTTTCTAGACGTGAAAAAGGTCTTCCAGTCAACATCCCTAACTGGCCAGTGATTTTCTATCGAAGAGTTCCTAGAAGAAAACAAAAAGTGTCAGAGACGTCATTTAGTCCTTATTTTTTTACATTCACTATTTTATTATTAAATGTAAAATTTTAAAAATATTATATATTTTATAATAAATTTTTAAGTGCATTAACAAAGCAAAAAAAAAAAAAAGAGAAATCGACAAAATGAGCGCTCCGTTTTACAGTTTCGATCCATGCGTTTGCACTGGTTTGCCTTGCGGAGCTTGCTACCCGTACACGACTAAGCCCTGTGTGGCATCGAGAAATGACCTCAGCGTATGTTCCGTATGCCCTGGTGGAGGATGCTCTCCTTGCCCGGCTCCAGTAAGGCCATGTCCTGAACCCTGCCCAGCGCCACCAATTTTGCCTTGTCTACCGCCGTGTCCCCCGTGTGATAAGGTAACTCAATGTTCCACTAAAAAACACCATTGGCATAATAAATAGTAGCAGCATTCACAAGGTTCAGGTGTCGATTTTTTCATTCAATATTCTATTTCACGAAAAGAAACCTTGTTGTCTTAGGAAGAGACGGTTGAAATTTTATCATTTCACTCAATTCCAAAAAATATATCTTTTTCCAGCCTGGAACTCCAGTACCAAAACCCGAGATAATCTGCGACACATGTGCCATCCCTTGTTGTCGACCGAATCGCTGCAAGCCTTGCCCCTGCTACTGCTGCACGGAGCCAGCTGTCTGCTCTCCAAAGAGATGCAGTTACCCAGGAGTTCCCGTCTGTGGCAAATGCTGCTGTGGGCCCTGTATGCCAGTTTGGTAACGGAGCGGCAAAAACAATTGTATTTACTGTATTATGTCTCTGAAAATAAATTCTATTGAAATGTACCTATTCTCATTCGACTAATTTTTTGTATAGAACGTAAAAATTAGAGTTGATCCAGGAAAAAGCTTATATAGTTTTCACAGTGTTAAATCAACACTGTGACACTCCTCTTAAAAACTTAAAAAGACTCAACAGTGTTGAGAGTTGAGCCTATGGTATGCCTAGTTTATAATACGCTTAGTCCAATCCGAACTAGTTATGTGTACAACACTTATTTATACAGTATTATTTACTATTTTCAAATAATTATCTATAATATATAAATGTAATTGCTCCACTAAAGCTAACGGAAAGGGCTAGTTGAAAGAGGTAGAAGAGTTCCATATAAAACCTTATTTAGCATCGTAAATTTTCTTACTTCTTTTATGAAAAGTGATATTCTGTCATTTAACTTTTGTCATTTTTATTATAGATATAGATATGTAATAAATTTCTTAAAAAAATATTAAAATCTCTATAAAACATAAAAATAGGAAAGAACACCTAGATATCGTGAAAATATTAAAAACAATAATAAGGTAACTAAGTAATTCGAATTTTACATACGGCTTAACATGTCCTTTTAATCTTTTCAAGAATGTCCGGCCTTGCCTTTTCGTAAGGGATAAATCCGTGGTTGTATATGTATATCTTTGATTTTTTATTCTTCTCGTGTATATTTTTTGTAAATTAAGTAATACATATAATGTTGACTACTTATTTCTTTTCAAACCTATTTTACAGTAATCGCTACAAAATTCTAAAATAGGCAACTATTCACAATCATGTCAGTTCTACCACGTGGATATGAGTCCTTTAGGCCGTCTCCTAGATACGGCTGCGTGAAAGGAGAATACAGCATCTACTACAAAAGACCACGCTACGGGCAGCCCAGGCCTCAGCCTTTCCAAAAAGAAGTAGCGCCTTATCTCTGTGGCGAACCT
The DNA here is from genome assembly GCF_032362555.1 of Amyelois transitella. Taxonomy (NCBI): domain Eukaryota; kingdom Metazoa; phylum Arthropoda; class Insecta; order Lepidoptera; family Pyralidae; genus Amyelois; species Amyelois transitella. Next base: position 6,084,322 of record NC_083506.1, on the reverse strand, counting down.
AGCAATGCTCCTCAAGAACGGTACTTTTTGGTTATCATTATTATCATACCTATTTATTTTGGATGTAAGCAAATCTTTTGGGTATCCACTACAAACCTTTTCAAACAGAAGTTCACTTTCGACATTTTTGGATAAAATTAAAGGAAGGAAAGCCTATGTCTAGCAGTGGTCTTCTTCCAGCTGAGATAAAAATAGCTATTCTGTGTCCTCTTTTCTACTATTCGTTGTCTTAATATTTTTTTTTTCTAAAATCTTTACATTCAGAACAATTTAAGGAAATGTTGTATTATTGAATAGTCCACGGTTCACGGTCTGTAAGTACTTGCCCTACATTTTAATAATAATTATATTTTACAGGCCGTGCTGCTACGACTACCCCTGCAAAGCGCATTGCTTCAACCACGGCGCGTGTACTCGACCGTCCGGAAAATACGCCCGTACGGTGTGGTACCCTGGCGAGTGCTGCCCCGCGGTGCCGCCCTGCCAAGCCTTCACCTGCCCCAACCCGCCCTACCATCCCTGCTGTTATTACTCCTGCAACAAACTCGTTTAGCCTGCTGCACTTGCTCATTTTTGTGCCCATAATTTAAAGAGAATGAAATGCGGTAATATCTTAATTTTAAATGTGTTGTTCTAATTGTGGTAAGGTTTTGTGGTGCTTGTGAACTGTAATCTATTGTAGGATCCAATAAACGTCAGTTAAATATTTCATTTGCGTTGGTTTTTTGACCCCATTTGATATGCAGACAAGAAAATTAACTACCATTTACCTACATAGAATAAACTAAGAATTGCTACTAGGTTCTTTATGTTTAGCTCATGTGGACCCGCTGTACCATTGACATTGTTTATAATTAAGTCGATACTCTTAGGGCTTGACCGAAACACATCTGTCAAGCAGCCACCTTGCTATATTTTGTTTTGTTTTTTCCTACACTTTGTCTTAGATATTTATTTTAAGGCCAATTTTGATTGCTACATGTCAACCAGTATCCAATATAACCCAAACCTCTAGGGAATATCTTACTACCTTAAATTATATTTATCTGTTGACCATAGAATCTTGAAACAAAAAAAAAATGTAAAGATTATTATTATTCAGTCAAAAAATCTACATCAAACGTCTACACCACATTACAGTTTATATTCAGGAAGTGGCTTTCATTTTCTTTACACCCACAGAATAATTTAATGTCGCCTTGCTGATTTTTAACGTCGTGGCTTTTATAATATTGACTTTACAAATAGTTGAAGCAGTTACATTATTAGATAAGTTATATTGGGAAACACTAGGCTGGCGCTAGACTAGACTCAGCTGTTGAAATAAATTCCTGTTAACTCATTAGTGCCTGGTTGCCAAAACTCTCTGTCCGAAGGACATGTGACGATTACTCTTGGTTTGTCTTTGTTTTCTGTTTCGTTATTGTTTTATTTAATTTCGATAAAAACCATCTATTAATAGTAAAGTATTTCTGTCTGCCGTGTGGTTCCCGGCACAAATAGAAAAAAGAATAGGACCAGTCCATCTCTTTCCCATGGATGTCGTAAAAGGCGACTAAGGGATCGGCTTTTAAACTTGGGATACTTCGTAGGCGATGGGCTAGCAACCTGTCACTATTTGAATCTCAATTCTATCATTTAGCCAAACAGCCGAACGTGGCCTATCAGTCTTTGCAAGATTGTTCGCTCTGTCTACCCCGCGTGGGATAAAAACGTGAATAAATGTATATATCGGTCTCATAATAAGTAAGTAGGTTTTCTGTAATATAGGTATGTATATGATTTCATTTTTATTAACTTTTTTTACACATTTTAATCTCAAGTGCCTATACACCTACTGGCTTATTATGGTTTATTTATGTTTATCCCACTATTCCCACTCAAATGATTTTGTCCCAAAGTAGAGATGGTGTCTTTATGAAAATAAACAGAACAATAGCTTTGTACTAAAAGTGCCATTGCGTTACAGGAGAGCTGCAGAATTTCAATAAAAGTAAATCTTTGTATACGCATAGTAGGTAAGCGGTGGATGCGATACGTGAATATGAGTGCTTCCTACGCCTCATTGCGATTTCGTCTTGTAGTAGTTTTTGCTCGCTTTTCGCATTCAGTTGGTTAAGTCGCGCCCGCAACCAATACTCGTCATTGCTTGGGTTTTTCTTCTCCGAAAGAAAAAAATATTGTATTTATTTCTCTGTGTTTCTTATGGTTACCTAAAAATGTTTGTTGTGTTTACTGTTTTGATTCTTGGTATAATTGGTAAGTGTCTTATATAAACTATTGCTACCTAGAATCATATTATGCTTGCATTAATTAAAAAAAAAACAAATCATAACAATACTAGCTTTCTCTCCTATGATAATTTAAAATAATAAAAGCGTAGTAAAAAAGAAGTCTGTAGTGTCGCTTATAAATTTTTTTGATGAAGATGAATCAAATGTAGTACGGTATCTGCATAGATACTTATCGGATCGCGGCAAGTAGTAAGATATACCTAGTACAGTCTCTCTGATTAAGAGGCGACCTTCAACCACACGAACTTTTGTGGTGTAGGGTGCAACTGGATCTGGGGTCCTCTTTCAACTTACATGTTGTCTTTATCGGATGATATAAAGAGTACATTAAAAAATATAACTGTTTAAAACTTTTCTTTTCCACTTTTTAGGTAAACATTTTAAAAATAATGCTACCAAATATTCATTTCAAAGACTTCTACACTTTAGACGTTTTTACTTGTAGGTGCTCAAATTATGTAGACATACTTTTATTTCAATATTTGTTTATAAGTAAGTACCTATAACAAACACATAATGATCAAATCGTTTCTCCAGATTATTACCAACATACATTTATTTTATAGGGTACCACATACTAATAAAATGTAGATACATTATGTAAATGTACTAGTTATTCACTACAAAATATATTGTTGGATGCTGATATCCATTACCCATACCTAGTAGTAACTGTTTATTTATGTGGCAAAGTAATGGAATGTCGTCTTTATCCAAAGTCTTTATGCCGTGCTGTGTTGTTTGGGCCATTTAGAATAAGACCACTTCATCTCATTCCAACGAATATCGTAAAAGGCGACTAAGGGAATCAGCGCACATTCACCTAGCTCAAGCTTCCATGCTAGCATAGTGAAGAGAAAACGTAGTGTGTGCCAGCTGCTTCTCTTCCCGTGCAGATTATAAAAGTCAATCAAGAGAATCTTGGGATTCTTCTTCTTTTAAGCGATGAGCTAGTAACATGTCACTGTTTGATTCTCAATTCCATCTTTAAGTCGTGCGACTAAGCGTGGCATTTCTGTCTTTTTGAGATTCTGACTCTGACTAACCCATAATGTTTGTGTTCCCATCCCGATCAGAAAGTCTAAAGAGCAACAAGTCAAACAATGCGAAACATCTAATGCAATATGTTACCTTAGAATTTGCAATAAACGACACAGTACGCTAGCAAAGCCGTGAGCGAAAGCTAGTAAGTACTTAAATAATTCGGCATAGTTTTTACGGTCCTTCAAGAGTGCGATCAAAATGAGTGGGTAGTAAAGTAGCTTTATTAATTTAAAACATGATATCATTATTATACATACATATAAGATAAACATGTGTCACATGTATCTAACGTTCATCGTGCTATTATACTAATGTATAATAATAATGTATAATAATGTATCGTAATACTAATGTATAATAATATACTTACAATGACAATGATTCCGATATTAAAATAACAGTTTATGAACGTAGCTATGTACTTTATTTAAATTTTCATATTAAACAGTAATATTTTATTTGCTTACCCATTTACGTATTAACTAGCGACCCGCCCCGGCTTCGCACGGGTGCAAAATTATAAATGTTATTATACATAAAAACTCTTGAATCAATCTACCTGTTACAAAAAACCGCATCAAAATCCGTTGCGTAATTTTAAAGATTTAAGCATATAGACAAACAGACTAAAATAGCGACTTAGTTTATACTAAGTATGTAGTGATGATGGTATGCAATAATCGGTAATTTTACATTTCTTACCAATAAAAATATGTACCAAATCATAATTGTGCAACATTTAATAAAGTTGTGTTTAAAGATACTTACAATTAATATTATTTCGTTATCCTTATAGGAAGCTTCGAAGCCCGCCACCCGGACATAGACATCAACAGGTCGGTATATGACGCAAGGTGTTTGGCAACAGTCGTAATTCACTTACAACTCAGTGCAACACTCCTCATTTCCCTAAATAAACAGAGGACATTATATTGTAAAGTTCAATATCTCAGTAGGTCTTTTTACTTTACTTCAGCCCATCCACTATGTAATCCATCCATCCATCCGTTCCGTTATATTATCCTTCTCAGGACGTAGGCCTCTTCCATTTCCATTACTCCATTTATTACTCCTGGTTGGAGAGCGCAAGATTGAGAGAAGAGTAAATTTGGGGCGTAACTCGAGCGGATCTGAAAATCACGTTTAGAGAAACCTTGTATCCAGTAATAAAACCCTACTCAAAATTAACCTTAAAATAGATAGGTAGTTCTACAACTACAGATTCTATTAGCATAAGTTTACAGCAAGCCTTTTTAAATTTTGATACACATACATGCAGATACAGGCAGAGACTACATCTTTCCACATGCCACAATCTCTGCACACAATCAATCACAATCCTTCGCTTCATCCAAATTCGTAACTCTCTTCATGCAAGCTCGGCTGATACAAGCAGATTTTGCACTGGAATTCAAAAATTGCCTTCTTTATATATTTCCTTTCATTTGTTTCCCAAAGGGCGTGAGATTGAAGAACTTAATGATGAGTATTATGATAAACGTAAAAATTTTATGCTAAAAATAAAAAAAATAAAACCTTAATGCTGATACATGTAAAATCAATATGCTCAAAACATTAAGTAGTCACATTTCATTGAAGAAAATATCTTCAGTATTCTTAAATTATAAGTTACTAATCGAGGTGATTCAATATATTGATGCAATTGTGTTATGATGAAATAATTTGTTAGGATCAAAATGTGTCGAGATGAAAATGTATTGTAACAATTGACCTCATTTTCAATTTGTGCGTTCATAGTATAATAAAGTGTATGCCGTTTCCTACCCTATTAATCAAAGGCATATGAACATTATTTTATCTGATTTATAGTTCAAAACTTTGTCGAGTCGAGTCTATCCATAATATAGTTATATTATTAATGCGAAAGTTAGTTTGTCTATTTGTAAATTCTTAATAGTTAAACCACAGAACCGATCTTCATAAAATTGTGGAAACATATAGTGTGGATTATAGAACACTTTTCACGCGGGCGGAGCCTTGGACGAAAAATAGTCTAAACATATAATAATAAATAAATAAATAAAATACACGAAGCAGATAGTTTTCTCCGAAAGGATTAGTACATATACGTTTTTAACGGGCACAAGTAGGTACCCACCTATAGGTATTACTATACCGTATTATAAAAAAGGTATTCATTAACCCAAACTTATTTACAAAAATAAGTTAATTATCCCAAAATTACCGAATTTTTTACAATTTCCAGTAATTGTTCAAAATTTTGGTCCGTAAGAAATATTTTCATAAAACAACCGCCATTGTAAAACAATTGGCTTTCCTTTATATTCGTATAAATCAATGATATTGTGGTACTTAAATATTGAATACCTAAACATTTGGAAGATACGATGGAAATAGCTTTTCCTGCGTCATGTCTATTCCTGTTCCTATTAGGTATTTCAATACATATTTTAAACTGCACACTTCGATGTTTGTAAAGCTCACCAAAGCTTTCGTAAATATTTACATTTATAGGTGAAGTGGTGAAATGCGTTTAACCCTCAAAATATATGATAGCTACCAATACTTATAAACCTAATTTACTGACAGATTTAGATTCAGGTTTATTATTTCAGACATTTGGTATTAGTTTAAGCCTAGAGAAAATTCCAATTTAAACATTCGTACTTTTCTTCATACTAGTAGCTCGTTGATGTGTGGTGCTACTACTACCGTGAATGAATTTCTGTCAGAGGGAAAACTTTGCTATAAACACAAAAAAACGATCGATGTATTCCCGCTGTCTATTGATATCTTTCAAGGCTTTAACTCAAAAATGTTATAGTAACTACGTTATTTTTTTTTTCAGAATAAAACTTGTGGCTAATGATGAATCACATTCCCATGGACCTAGCTCACACGGAAGACGTTCAGTGAACGAAGTAATTAAAAATGGCTGGAAAAATAATATTATCCCTCGTAGCGGCAAGTTATTCGACCCAAGGCCGACAATGCACCTTCTACATAAGCCCAGTACAGAAAAGGATCCGAAATTACTCAAATTTCACCAACCCCGTGAAGACCCCCGCCTTTTCTACCAGTCTATCGAGTATCTTAAAGAAATTGCTTCAAAGGATTTGAACAACGAAGTTTCTTATATATACCCTGGCAGAGAAGTGATCCGCCCTGAAGAAAAGGCCCGTCTAAGGTCTTACGATATAAATAAGGATGATAGTCTTAAATATAACGTTATTAATTTAGGTAAGTTTGCTGGTTAGTTTTCTAAGCAACTGCGGCAAATGGAAGTTTATTACATTTGATGCTTTTGCAAAGGCTGAGATTTCGGGGCAAAGCATGTTGTGTGGCAGTAGCAGCTATTTATTCAGGTTTTAAAATATAAATAAAAATTTATCAAACATGCTTTATGAATGATTAGACTACTACCTACAATGTTACATTTTATAATTTAATTTAGGCAGGAATCTTTAGTATCCTAATAAGGCCCTATGTTTTTTTGCAGATACTCCCTGTGTGAGGTGCCCCCATGACAGGACATTGATCACCAAACCAGGTTCAGATCGAGTAGTTCTACAGTATCCTCGGCTACAATCGTGCTCTCATGGCAGAAGGTTACCGAGGAACGTTCGTTTCGTGCATATGTACGGACCTAATTTTGGATCGTTGCTGGTACAAGGCAACCATGTGGTAGTAGGGAAAATTATTCATAACCATAAGGTGAGTTTGTGAGAACATAGCTCATAGAACAAAATAGAGGAGAGTTACCAAATGTATGGTTTTAAGACCATCCCTATCAAAAACACCTAGGAATTTGCTGTCAATCTGGAACAGTGGTCCAAGCCCTCCAAGCACATATTATAAGAGCTTCTTCCCTTAATTGCCTCTCACGATGTACATAATGCAGACTAGTTGGCTCTATTCTTTTCTGCTGTAAAAGATATTGTGCATATTAGTAGGCATTCTCTGCTAATTTACTCGTTCTATATTTAGGTTATTTTTAGGCACTTAAAACTCTTGTTATTGCTAAAGATAACTAGTGTCATATAGTACAGTGCATACAGTACCTACATACATTCATTGAAGCAAATCATTTCTGCTTGTTGCAGACCTTACAAGTATGTAAAATGCAGATTAGCGTTTTAGCCCAAACCTGTACCACACCTAAAACCCTAATTGCTCATTGTAAGCCTGACAACAAAAACTGCAGTTTCACCTGCCGGAACACCAAACACGTCTTACATGGTCGGGCCACATTATCTTGCGAAGGAGGCAAAATGTGGTCTGGAGATCTGCCAATATGTGAAGGTAAACTGTTATGTTACTTATGTAAAGACCTATTGAATACGCGCTTACTTACCTTTATTACTATAATTGGTTGTTTTAGCGCGTACATGGTGCGAGCCGCTTTTCCCCCCAGAACATGGTCATATAAGCTGCAAGGGTACTACTATTGAAGACGGCATTGGTCTACTGGAAGGATCGACCTGCAGGGTGCGGTGTAAACGAGGCTGGAAGTGGGCACCTCGGGCTTCTGCCGTATGCAGAAAAGGGGCATGGACCCATGGGCTCACGTGTCAGCCAAAAAGGACTTAATTTAGCAACTGTTGTATATCAATAGTACCTAATATTATATTTAAAAACGCGTATGTACCTAACGATAATCAGCCTTACCATGAGTTAATCACTTTGTCTTTTTCTAGAGAAAATCATAACACAAAACATCCAATCTGTGCAAGATTGGATGTTTTTTTATGTATAGTATACTTATAAGTACCTACGTTTATTTAAAAGTTTGTATAAATATTTAAAAAAATAAGCTATCGACCGAAGAAAACCGGGCAAATTAGTTGAACTCTTGTGGAGGGTTCCATTCCCAAATAAAATGTTTTATAATATTGTGTCCAACATGATTTATTAATAAATACCGTCCAATTCTGCCAAACTTAACTTGGTTTCACAAAACACAAGTGCATCACAACACTCGTTGCAGTACAGAACAATTTGTGCTGCCAAATTTAAACAGTTCATTATTTTTGATTTAAAAAAGATAAATTAGGTAGGTCCTTGTATAAATTCTTCCTCCTGTACTTAAACATTATAACTCCACATATGGCTCCAAAATAAATATAACTTTTTGCCCCGTAGTGGATCTAAATAGTCACTGTCTAACCCAATGGAAGACAGGCGTGATAGTATGTACCTACATATGTATGAACCATGATTGATGGATTGGGTGAGTCAGGTTTTACATGAGGCGACTCACATCTGACCGGCGCAACCTTTGCAGGGGAATTTAACTCTTAATGGATCATGGTTTCCTATATGTGCAGTTTTCCTCACTTTGTTTTTCTTCCGTAAGCCGCCGCCGCCATAATCAATCGGACATTGGATATTGCTGAAATTTTAAATATAGTACGGTATAGCTGGTGACAAATTATAGCTGCATGTGTGGTCACTCGACATTGGCAGGGAAGTATACGTTGCTATAAAATATGACTATATATCTTAGTTTCGTGTGGGACGGACGACACATTATCACTATGTCGCCTATTAACGAGAAGTTAGACTAATTATGCGACTAATCCGAATTTAAACAGGTGAGTTTTCAACTTCGTTGAATTCAATGCTTGTTGCTGACAAAGAAGACAAGCATTACATGATTTACTTGGTATTTGATACTCAAAAGCACAACTTCTCTTTAGACAATATATTAATATAATATCTGTGATGTATACTTTTTGCTTGTCAAAATTTGTCTTTGGTTACTAACAGCACGGGCTGTCATACATTTGACAACAATGACAGCTTGGCTTGCCTACAAAAAATTTGAAAAAAGGAACAGGCTTTGTCATTTTTGACAGTATCGGCCGTTGGAATCGACTATTTTCAGAATTCTTCTCGTTTTATTTGCTAAAAGTTTGTAGCATCATTTATTGTCGAATATTTATTTACTTCAAGACATACACATGGCCTATTGATTACCTACGTAGAATAGAGAGTTTATTTATTTTAGTGAAATGGGGAGTAATGCGAGTAAAGTCAATTCTGAACCTGTTCAGACACAAAAAAACGACAAGGAAGATGATGCTAATTCTGATCCAAGGTCTCCTACTCCAGAAATCACACGGACTCCACTACAGGTAAGCTTCTCCTTTTACCGGTTTTGTTTTGGCACGCTTTATTGTTATTGTAAACATGTGTAGCGTCCGAATGAAGTTATGACTAAGGGAGGTTTGTGAGGAACAGTGAAGAAAATATGTGTGTAACACGCATTCACCTATTGTAAGAGTATTTACTCAATGTACAGATAAAAAATTCAATGAGAAAAAGCTTTAAGTTGCATAGGAGATATTATATAGCTGGTAATTATGGCACTTGCCTTGGCATTAGACATTGGGTATAATGGGGTTTGTTGAAAACATTTAAAGTCTCAAGATTAGTTTTTAATGCTGTGTGGTTCTCTGCACCCTTAGAAAAAAAAGGACCACTCCATCTCTTTCCGATGGATTTCGTAACAGGCGACTAAGGGATAGGCTTGTAAACTTGGAAGTCTTCTTTTAGGCGACAGGCTAGCAACCTGTCACTATTTGAATCTCAATTCTATCATGAAGCCAAACAGCTGAACATGGCCTGTCAGTCTTTTTAAGACTGTCTGCTCTGTCTACCCTGCAAGGGATATAGACGTGATTATATCTATGTATGAATGTAGAATAGTTTTTGTGATTTTATGTTTAATAGTAATATAAGTATGACCAGTGTAACTTTTTAAAACTATTCCATATGTTTTCTTTGTTTTAGGGAAAACCTAGTGCAAAACACAACATAACAAAGAATGTTGATTTACGAAAAACATTTGAAAATGCTGATGGGGAAGAAAAATTAATACATAATAATCCAATCCTTTCTGCAGTCATAAAGAATCATTTACAGTCATATGATCCTCGCTCACCAACACAGGACTTTGAGAGGACTCCAATAGTAATTACCTCAAAGGAAGATGGAGGTACAGATAACAGATATTCTAGTGAAATTAATTATGGCAGCCCTAGTCTTCAAGAAGATAATGAGGGCATTGCTCAAAATGATGTTAAAGCTACACAGAGCCCTGATTTGGTTGTCCCAAAGAATTTGTATGATAAATTTTTTGATATGACCCTTGATGATACATTTAAAGAGAGTGAGGAACCATTGGGATCATCAACAGCATCTAATGATGCTATAGAAATTAATATTTCTAATGCTCAAAGGCTCGTAAAAGAAGTTGGTGAAAAACCCAATCTGTTTTTAGAAACAAATTTCGATTATGTTGAGAATGAATATGATAATTTTGAAGATAGTGAAGATCATGTTGAAACCAATGATCATGACAGTAAGAAAGATATGAAACATATTCCAGTGTTCAAAATTCTTGACATTGATCCTCGATCACCATCTGTAGGTATTGAGAGAACACCCATTGTGGTTACTAAGATCATAGAAGAGGATGCAAGTATGGATAATGTTGAAGAGATGTCTGATGATACCTTAATTAAAGTTTTACAAAATACTAATATAGAACTCAGACAGAATTGTATCAAACCACAAGACAGAAAATCTGATGGCCTTCTTATTTATGAAGATGAGGCCGATAATATTAATGTTACTCCGAAGAAAACTAAATCTAACAGCAGTAGTGGTGTGAGAACACCACTGTCATGTATGAAAAATAAAGACTCTTGTCACACACGATCTAAATCAGCAAATACCTTATTTGATCCCAAAACACAAACAGTTATTTCAACAAAATTACCAACCAGAGTATCTCATATCCCAAGATTGAAATCCTTGACAAAACAGTCAAAAATAGCCACTTCTGGGAGTACAATTTCTCTTAAAAATATTGGGAAAAGCTCAGGACTAGTGGGCGATTGTGAAAATACACCACCTCACTCACATCGCGACCGGTGGGACAAAGATAACAGCATGGTGCTATGAAATATCAGAATTAACTATCTAGAATTACACTTCTACACATTTTATGTTATTAAAATCGAATTATTCGTAAGTCCGTTAATTATGGGATTTCATTTTCTATGTTTGCATTGCACATGCCAGTTTGAACTCTTAAGACTGTTATTACTGATATCATTAATTATGATTGATAAATGGTGCATTTCTTTGTACTACTTATTTTTAGCTTGAAAATAAAGCAGAAACATTTATTATTTCGTTTGATTTCAATATTTCATTCTAATTAAATCTACATTTTTGTGTCTTTTTTGATGTTCTTATTTATATAGTTAGGTCAAGAGTAAATACATTAATTTGATGCTAACCAAACTAACATCATTGTATAATGTACCTACTAGTTACCCAATACTTACTGCAGTTGATCCACGAGGAAAACGAGATAATTTCTAGAGATTTACTGGTCAGGTGAACCCTACGCAATGATTTTGAAGTGCACCAGATGAAGTATTCTGCGATTTAAAATAATGTTTGTACTTGGTTACAAACATTATTTTTAATTACATACATAAAATCACGCCTCTTTCCCGGAGGGGTAGGCAGATACTACCTCTTTCCACTTGCCACGATCTCTGCATACTTCCTTCGCTTCATCCACATTCATAACTCTCTTCATGCAAGCTCGGCGGTTTCGGGTACTCTTGACCTGACTATTTCGGGACCAACACGCCCCTATGCACAGCCAGTCGAGCCTTTTTGGATAGTTTCTGACTGCTCATAAAGGCATGCAAAGCTCCATTCACCATGTTCCCCGCGTTCACTCTCCTTTCAATATCACTATCACACTTGCCATCTGATGTAAACTTTGATCCTAGACATACAAACACTTTCACTTGCTCAACTTTTTCTCCTCCAATCAAAATATTACATGCTGTCATTTCTTTCTCCATTTCAAAAACCAGTTTTTTTAGTTTTACTAACGTTTAGCTTTAGTTTAGTTTAGTAAGCTTCATGCATACAGTTTACCATCTCCTGTAACTCATCCGCTGATGACGCCAGTATTACCTGATCGTCGGCATAGAGCAGACATTTGACGAGTAACTCATTCATCCTTTATCCACTTTCAGACTCTTTCAAATCTGTCAAACAACTATCCATAAATAGGTTGAACAGCCACGGTGACGCAACACATCCTTGCCTAACGCCTTTCTCAATCTTAAACCACTCAGTATGCGCTCCGTTTATCCTGACACAAGCACTCGAATCCTCATATAAGGATTTCAGTGCTCGTACTAAGAGCTGTTTGACAGATTTGAAAGAGTCTAAAAGTGGATTAAGGATGAATGAGTTACTCGTCAAATGTCTGCTCTATGCCGACGATCAGGTTATACTGGCGTCATCAGCGGAGGAGTTACAGGAGATGGTAAACTGTATGCATGAAGCTTTAAAAGAGAAAGGAATGAAAGTGAACGTAAGTAAAACTAAAACACTGGTTTTTGAAATGGAGAAAGAAATGACAGCATGTAATATTTTGATTGGAGGAGAAAAAGTGGAGCAAGTGAAAGAGTTTGTATATCTAGGATCAAAGTTTACATCAGATGGCAAGTATGATAGTGATATTGAAAGGAGAGTGAACGCGGGGAACATGGTGAATGGAGCTTTGCATGCCTTTATGAGCAGTCAGAAACTATCCAAAAAGGCTCGACTGGCTGTGCACAGGGGCGTGTTGGTCCCGACATTAATGTATGGGAGTGAAAGTTGGGTATGGCAAAAGAAGCATGAAAGCAGAATAAATGCAGTGGAAATGAGAGCGTTAAGGAGTATGATGGGTGTGAAATTGAGTGACAGGATAAGGAACAGCGTGATAAGGGAATGTTGTGATGTGAAAGAAGATGTAGTTACAGGAATAGAAAAGGGTATGTTAAGATGGTTCGGTCATGTGGAGAGGATGAATGAAAGCAGGTTGACTAAGCAGATATACAAGGAGAGTGTGGAGGGAAAGGTCGGAGTGGGAAGACCTAGACGAACGTATCTTGATCAAATTAAGGACGTCCTGGTAAAGGGTCAGGTCAAAAGTACCCGAAACCGCCGAGCTTGTATGAAGAGAGTTATGAATGTGGACGAAGCGAAAGAAGTATGCAGAGATCGTGGCAAGTGGAAAGAGGTAGTCTCTGCCTACCCCTCCGGGAAAGAGGCGTGATTTTATGTATGTATGTATGTATGTACTAAGAGACTGCTCACCCGATGCATAAAAAGTGCTAACCACAATTCATTCCTCTCAACTCTGTCATAGGCCTTTTCCAGATCTACGAATGTGCAATATAATAGGCTTTTTGAGTCTTGGCCAAAAGCTTTTCGCTATGCATCGCAATGAAAATACCTGATCAAGTACATCCCATTCCCTTTCGAAATCCCGCTTGAGCATCCTATATTTTGTCATCCCATATTTTTAATTGCAGAATACATACTTAAGTAAACCACTGGTACAAAAAAAAATAAACGTGCAACAGCTACGTATCTATACTACTTCTAATTGTATTTCAGGGCTCGTTAGCACAAACTCGCCTCTATTTTTTACCCGTTTCTGTTGTACTAATGTTTTTGTTTTTCCTAAGTTCACCTTCGAATTTTAAAAAAGTGCAATCGCAAAATGCCCTCGCAATTAATGACGGAATTATTCCCCTTTTCTTGTAAATTTTTTGAAAATCAAGTATATAATTCTATGCTATTTTAATATTATTGTACTTATAAGAATAAAATTAATTTTATAATATTAATAATACTTTATTAATAAACTCATGATATAGACTATATCCGCAACATTTAGTACATAAAAAATTCGGTAACACCACTTGTGGTGCAGTGCGACTGAAGTAGATGTTATCCCGCTTTCAAAATTGCTATGGTACCAAAGATTTCCTCCAGTTACATAAAATAAAAATAATTACAAAAATATCGAGCTCTTTGCTCTTGCCAAATAATTGCTCTGCCCAATGATACATATAAAAATATTTTTTTCTCACTATTACGTAAGTACGATATTATTTTCGAGTACAATAAAGGGTTGTAGGAATAGTATTGGTATGATTTTATTCATTTATAGTAACAAAAACACCAAAATAGTTTCAATCTAAACCTTATAATAACTTATTGCCAAAACAGCCGAAAGCCATATAACATTGAAAGAAGATAACATTTTACTTGAGGAAGCATATCCATCCTAGCACATACTACTAGGTATATTACTGTCATGTAAATTAATATAAAATTAAAAATACTTGCTGCAGCATTGCAAAAAAAAAATTGGAATGATTTTATAAAGTCGAAATAAATAAACAATTTTGTTAATGAATACAAATTATAAGCCCTGCATAAAATATATAGACAGCAGTTACTCTTACAGCTAATTAGGCGTAATCTGCGACTCTGGTTGCCTTGCAGCTGATTTACAGTCCACGCAGAGCTAGAAAAACAAAACAGTAAAATGATAATTTTCACTAAACTTTATTTCTTCATTAACCCATATTCTTTTGCTTCAATTTGTGATTATTCATCTACTTTCAAAATACTTCCTACTTTATGCTAAAATTCTAAAACACTAAATTTAGTACGATACATATAAAGATTTGTCAATCATATATATAGACATTGGAACAACATTGAGAACAAAATATATACACGAGATTTCTAACAGGGACCTTACAGACTAGCGTTAACACATACATGATGTACGTTATAAGGTAAAATAATGGATAAAATAGAAAAGTGTTCAACCTAGGATGCAAAGATGGTATACTTTTCTATGTGTGTTCTATATTACAGCACAGTCAAACTGATAAGTTTCACTATATGACCATGTAAAATCTATTGAAATCTAGTAGGTATTTCTATATTCAGATAAGCACAACTTATGAAAGTATAGCATACTTCGGTAAAAATTAAAGTAGGGTACTAACTACTTTAATTCAATATTAATTTTTTAATAATTATAATAATTGTTAAATGCAAATCTTTTGATTTATAAAAACAATAGAAAGCAGTTATTTTCAGCACTAAACAAAGTTATTTTATTAAAACATTGCGTATTAAAGCTGGTTTCAGGAACAAATATGTAAACTACAGCAAAAATATGCAATTCCACACAAATTGTTACACAGGCTTATTTTATAAAATAAAATTAAATATTTCGGAGTTGTATGGGATCACCTGTTGCAAGTTACCTGTTTCACGAAATTTATTTTCGCTCTTTATGCGATACAACGTACGAAATCTAAAAAAAAAAACAACAAAACCTGTACCGCTTCTATTTGTTACCATTAATAACCACCAGTCAAATGTTTATTATTATTATAACCCTGAGAGTGCATAGTTGACAATTTGAACATTTGGCACTGTTAACACTGTGAACTAAATGTCAAGTAAATAGTTCTATACTTGTGGAATGTTCAACTTAATTAAATAAAATTATGTTTCAAATAACATATTATTAACGTTATAGTTTATACAACAAAACACAATCTTATCTATTTGAGAAAATGGTAACATTGTACATAATAAATAAAAAATCAAATTGATTTTTGTTTTTTTATATTTGACACACAACATTTTGTATATTTTTGGTTACATTAGTAATAATGTAACCAAAAATATACAAAATGTTTATAAGCTTCAGCTATATTTTATTATTCGTTGACCATTCAATGATCGAAACCTGAATAATGCATTCACTATATAATATATGTATGTATATAATAGGAGGTAGATTTCAGAATATCAAACCATTGTTATTTTGCTTATGATTTGGGGCAATTATTGACTTCTTAATTACCTCTACAACAAACACCGATTTTACGACAATAATATCAAGGAACATTAAAAATTTTAAATTGGCATTTTTAGCTAGGCAAACAAATAATGGAATGTGCTTTCTAGATGCTGGATTAAGAGCGTGATCAGTGAAATGATCCGGTGTGTATTAAATACATATTCCTTCCGTTTCTCTCCAATTAAATAATATTACTTCTCTTCCTCGTTGTATTTTAGCAATTTAATTTATGGTAGGCAATGGCCTTGCAATACCCTGTATAGTCGATTACACCGACAACTTAGGTGGATAACACAAAATTTCCATCTAAGTAACAAAGTGTGTGTGTGTGTTAAAGCTTGTGGTTAAAAAATCGTCAGATTTTTTTACTACAAGCTTTCACAACATCATACTTTCAATGTAATGTTACTTCAATTAAACTTATCTATTCAAATAAGCCATAAAATGCCAACTTAATTTTGTTTTAGTTAGGTACATTCCATGTCCTTCAATTAGCCAAAAGGTGGCATGCATGCTTCACTCCGTGCATTTATTTTGAGTCATTGGATTCTGTTCCTGTCAACAAAATATATGATAGTTTTGTTAATATTTCACACAACTCAACAACAAAACTAGTGCAAAGATATTTGTGGATTCCATGAATAATGTTAAAAATTTATTTTAACAACAGGCTTATTTCACTCTTCTAAAGTTAGGCTGGTAGTGAAAAGACAAAACTTGGGATGCTTCTTTCAGGCCACTGGGCTAGCAATCTGCCACTATCTTTTTTCAATTCCATCATGATCATTGATCGTGGCTATAACTTCAAAGAGACTCGATCTCTTTGAAACCATTATTTATTTCTACCCCGTAAGGATAAAGATATGATATTGTAGGCATGTAATTATCACTCAAATCAAAAACTCAAACTCAACCCCAAAAATTTTAACTTCCAAGCACAGATACTTATTAGTCTCTTTAATTAACAGCAGGCAAAATTGAATCTGTATGACCCCTTTTTATTTCGGGAATATATAAAGAATGTAAGTCACATACCTTCTTCCTTATCTTCCACATTCTGTGCAATAAATTCGCGAAGTTCTGTGTACGCCTTGTCGAGATTATCATTCAGTATAATGATGTGGAAGTTCTCTGGCTCTTTTCCTGAAAAAAGGGTAATATTTTTTTATTGAAGCTTGTCCAAAAGCATACATATTACCTATATAATATGTGTAAGGCCATAAAGTCGTTTGTTGATGAAAAATCCGGACTCACGAGCGAAGGGTTCCGTACCGCAAAGCAGCAATTCAAAAATAAAGTTTTCGTATTGCAAAAATATTATACCTTGCATATTTCAGATAAAGATGTGTATGTTTATAAAGAAAATTATAGTGTGGGTTGTTTGTAATGATAGTTATAAAATACAAAATTGCAGAAATTGTATAGTAAGTTATATATGACATTAACATCTGTTAGCTAGCCCACCCGGTTTCATGTTTTTACCTTTCACTACCCAAAGGTTGGCTGGAAGAGATTGCTTAGCGATAAGTCCGCCTTTGCTCAACATATTCTTCATGTATGTTTCTACAACATATGTATTTTTTTAGGGCAATAAAGATAATTTGTATTGTATTGTATCTGCAAAGGAAGCACAATCCAGAATTCATAATAAAATTATTTTATTTAAGATCACCAAATTCCATGCGAAATCATTTGGTATATACACAAAACAATAACCTTACATCAGGTAGGTAACTACTGACTACTTATCTGCAGGGACTAGCATATTTGTAAGAAATTTTAATTTTTAGGGCTATGTTTGAGTTATCATTACTAAAATTGGTTTATCAATGGTTGATTTAGAAGAAATATAATACTTACCATACTCTATTTCGCGTTTAGCAGTCTCCAGGCGTTTTTTCAGGGCTTCTTCATGTTCAGTGTTACGGGCCCGCAGGCGTCTCTCGAGCTCTTCAATGGATGGGGGCATCACAAAGACGAGCAAGGGATCCAAATCAGTGGTCTTCACCTGCTTTACGCCTTCAATCTCGATATCCAGGATACAGATCTTGCCAGTTCGACGAACCTCATCAACTGCATGTTTGCTGTAATTCATAAAAATTAAATAGATTAAAAGATGATTATAACATATGACCATATAAATTTAAACTTCTTGCTTTGATAAAGTTTTCGTCTATAAATTTTAATAAGACTTCATTATTTGATGCTCTAGTCAACACTAATTATAAAAGATTTGTTTAAGTTTGTAATGAAAAAACTGAGGCGACATCTCTACGCCACACGTCACAACAGTTAATCACACAACAACTATCAATCATCACGAAAAAACTGACACGCTCAACCAATAGCAGCGAGAATCTTAATCGCGCAAACTAAGATTTAATGGATTGGAGCATAAATACAACCTCCGACTTAACATCGTCGGAGCCGTAGTTCCCCAGGCATAACACCTAGCCTGGCGGAAGATCTTCCCTTTGGTGGCGGTCGAGCCAAATCATTGCTCCCGCTGCTTAAATATACATTTGTATTTTGTGCAATGAAGTTAAATCTATACTAATATTAAAAGTTGAAATGTTTGTTTGTTGGTTTGTTTGAACGCGTTTATCTCACGAACTACTGGTTCGAATTGAAAAATATTTTTGTGTTGAATAGACCATTTATCAAGGAAGACTTTACGCTATATAACATCACGCTGCAACTATAAGGAGCGAAGAAATAATGGAGAATGTAAAAAAAAATCGGGGAAAATTATTCATCCTTGGGGTCTTCAATGATGCTCAAATTAACTATTCCACGGGGACGAAGTCGCGGGAACAGCTAGAACATTTTAAAACTGTTTTCTTCTTTGCAATAAAAGAAAACTTGGAGGTGACAGAAAGGTGTAAGTTGCGGCTTCAAGTACAAGAATCACTTCAAACGCAAATATATTTAATTTAAATATAAGCTACAGCCATATTTAAAATTTATTAGATTATCAGCTGTTGCTTGCGACTTTTTTCGCTAACAAAATTCACTGACAATCTCAATCCATACATATAATAAAATAGAAACGTACTGATGTCTCTCTACTTAAAGATATACCTAAGTAAAAATAGAAATTTATACTGTATAAATTAACCTCTTCAGAATGGAGCGGCGTAAATGGCCATCATCAAACTTTTCGTCAATATGAATACTCACCCGACTTTGAACCTTAATTATGCATATAAGTGACAACTTTTTTATGAATAAGTTAAATCATATAAACAAACTTGAATAGAAATGAAGCTTCAATAAAATTTCACCAAAGCATACTTTTCCATTAAATTTTTCATTTGAAATTGGCTCTGTCTAGCCCTTAAGGGATATAGATGTTGACAATAACTATACTATTTATACAATCAAGTTTTATTTTGATGTATGTGACAGAAAGAATATTATATTATCTGCAAGCAACTTGCCTCTCTTTCCTCACCCAGCTCAATATATCGGGCAATCTTTTCCTCACACCTGGGTGAAACCCGAGATGGTTTCACTGTTTCTTATTGTCTGTCAGGGTAGGTATTGTGATAAAAATTCATACCATCAGAAAAACATACTTGTTACAAATATTTAGAAAAAGTTAAGTCTCAACATGCTACTTATTTCAATTTTATAATAAACAAGCTGTCCCGGCAAACATTGTTTTGCCATATAAATAATTTTTAAGTAATTACTAGTTAAAAAAAATGTTAAGGGTGGACAAATGGTTGTAGTCACTAAGGGGTATAAAAAAAGATTTTGGCCGATTCTCAGCCCTACTCAATATGCTCAGAAAATTTTATTCATGAGAATCAGTCAAGCTGTTTCAGAGGAGTACAGGAACAAACATTGTAAAATGACAATTTTATACATATAAAAGATAAACATATTAAAGAATCCTAATTCTTGTAAAATTAATGTTAAGTTAAGTTTGTAAAGATGTGTGATGATGATGACATTTGTTACACCTTCATGATGATGAAATTGGGTACCAGGTAGAATATAACCTGGAATAACAACAATTAATCTTAATCCTTAAAATTACCACGAGAGTCTGGAAGCCCTGAGGCTCAGCTAGTGTTGTATGATGGGTTGCAGAGTAACAAAAAAGTGAAAATCATGCTGCCATATTTTATTGTTGGTAAAAATAAGTTTACATCAACAGCCCTGGGCTGGGCGGGCATGCAGGTCACCCACCAAGATACATGCTGGTCCTAGTTGACCTAGTCCATAGACAGGTGTATGAACTAAGCTGAAGAAGTACATAAGTATATTAGTGATAACTAAGTGGCAAATCACAAAATTAAATACAGATATGCATAACAGAAATAACATTTAACAAACAATGACGTTAACACTGAAAACTGAATTTTGGCAATTTGCCATTGCCCCCTAAACAACGAGCACATGGCCAAATTAAATTCTTTTTGCAAAAATTATGCACTAAACTCACCTGGTACCATACATATTTCCACTGAAATTGGCCGTTTCTAAGAATTCACCTCTCTGTATTGCGGCTACCATGTCATCTTTTGTGGTAAAATGATAGTGAACACCATCTTTTTCACCCGGTCGTGGACTTCTTGTAGTATGTGACACACTAAAGCCAAATTTATCCGGAAATTCTTTGAGAAGGCGCTTTAAAAGGGTACTTTTGCCCGAACCTGAAGGTCCACATAGAACTAAAGGACGGGGCCCTTTCTGCACCATACTTGCAAAAACTATAGAAAGAAAGTAAAACAGGTTTAATTGAATTAATACTGCCGCAACGCAAAAAACAATTCCTGCTTTTTACTTACATCTAAACAAATACGTGGTTAAAAATTTTGTTGAACGATATGTTATTAACAGTATTGAGATTTTAATACAGCTTTAGTGAATAGATATAAATCCACGCGATATATCCAATTTAATTTCTCTCGTTTCCCTTTACTCGTAGGTTAAGTAGGTACATAACACACATTTGAAGTTTGATTTGACTTTAGCACATACATTGATTTGTTTGATTCCTTGTTTGACGTTGACATTGACAGTTAAAATTGTGTTGTCACCATAGATTATGTAGATTCTGTTTGTGTGACTCTCCGAGATTACATTATTCGTTATTCAGTAAGGGATATTAATACAGCTTGGCAAATAAGAGTTTGTACCGGTGACAGGTGGTACTAAAGAGTGTGAATAATGGCAACACTATTTTGCTGTCATAAACTAGTACATACGAAGTCGAACATTCGTTTTGGTTTTTGTATTTTGGTGAAATTGAAACTTTTAAGTGAATAATTTGTAAAATATATGTAGAAACATGAATAAAACTATCCGGAGCAGTGGTAGAAAGGTTATTCATAGAGTGTTCTTGCATTGTTTGGCAGAACAAGAAGCTGGAGAAATTACTCATGCAATTGATGATGTTTATAGACGAACAGCCGAAATGACAGGTATTTATTTATATGTAATTATTATTTAGTCATAGAATATAGTAATAAAACATTGTTTTAATGATTTTAAGTACTAAGATCATAAGATATTGTGAAAAATAGATTTTAACTTCAACGCTATTTGAAGGTTATGTTTTGCAAATTTGCAATGACATGTATACTAGGACAACGTAAGATTGATCATTAATTTTTTTTTCACACAATTATTTTTATTTTTAGGTGTTAGTATAAACACTGTCCGAAATATTGAAAAAGAAGGTGCTAGAAATAAGGGCGTGTTTTCTACACCAGGAAAACATAGAAAAGGTCGTCCAAAAAAGGTTTTGGACAATTTTGATTTGTCAGCCATAAGACAAAAGGTTCATTTTTTCTATGTGGTGAAAAAACAGGTAATTTTTTTTTATTTATTATATTATATAAACATTTTCATAAAATTATTGAAATTGGCCCCTTGGTACGGTGTGAGAGCATTACACATAGACCAAGTTATTTTCGAATGTAAATAATTAAGTTAAATAATTTTCACATATTGTTATGCCGGATGTCATCATTGATGACAGTGGTTAAGCCATGTCAGTCAGATTTCTATACGCAGCAGCTTAAAAAAACTGACACCAGTGTTGGCCACTTACATACCCAAGAAATAACATATTGTAACCAAATCTTATAGTTTAAGTATTTTTTATTTTAGGTGCCCACTCTTCGTAATCTGCTACCTGTTATTAAAGCAGATTTAAATTATGATGGAAGTCGGGAACACCTGCGAAAAGTATTACTTTCACTGGGTTTTAAATATAAAAAATGCCAGTCTGATAGGTCAGCCCTGATAGAAAAAACTGACATAGCTCTCAAGAGAGAAAAATATCTTAAAATCATTTTAGATAACAGAAATTTGCCAGAGGAACTGAGAAAAAATATTATATATTTAGATGAGAGCTATGTTCATGCCTCATATAAATTAAAAAAATGCTGGCAGTCAATGGATGTTAGTGGAATAAAAGAAAATGTGAGCAAAGGCAAGCGGTACATTATTGTACATGCTGGCAGTGAGAAGGGATTTGTTCCGAATGCCTTATTGATTTTCAGCGGAAATAATCAGAATGAGGACTATCACTCTGAAATGAACCATTACAATTTTACGAAATGGGTTAAAGATAAATTAATCCCAAATCTCACTGAGGCTAGTATAATAGTCATGGACAATGCGCCCTACCACTCAGTAGTACTAAATAAGGCACCAACAAGCGCAACTAAAGTTGCCGAAATTAAAGTATGGCTTGAAGATAATGGCGTGCCGTTTGAGGACTCATTGCGCAAGCCGGAGCTTTTGACATTAGTAAAACGCCATAAACCGGCCCCTCTTTATGAAATAGATGAGATTTTAGGAGAACATGGTCACACAGTGGTACGACTTCCACCTTACCATTGCGATTTAAACCCAATTGAATTAATTTGGGGGATCGCTAAGCATAAAATTGCATCAAATAATGTGTGCTCAACTGATATAAAGGTAAAGGTTCTCTTATTAACTTTTATTCAGTAGACTATTAGTTTGATTATTACTAGCTTTAATTTTCGTCTAAATGTTTTTTGTAGATGGCATCTCAGCAAGCATTTGAAAGTATCTCTGTGGAAAATTGGGTAAATTCATGCAGACATGTTATGAAAATTGAAAAGGAGTATTTTGAGAGAGGCAGAACTTTATACACTGATATAGAGCAATTAGTCATTCCTGTAAATGATGACAGCAGCAGTGAAGAGTCATCAGAATCCTGTTATTCTGACATAGCAGGAACGTCAACCCAAGATGCTGTCTTCTCAGGTGTAGAATACGTGGATGAATAATTTGATTCTGATTGAATAAAATCACTGATAATCAACTGAGATTTTTTAATCCTGCTTACATTATAAATGCGAAAGTTTGTAAGGAAGTTTGGACGTGTATGTGTGTTTATTACTCTTTCACACAGAAACTACTGGATGGATTATTATGAATTTTGGTAAACGAGTAGAATATGACCTGGACTAACATATAGGGTACTTTGTATTGCAAAATGTTCACGGGAACGCAGCCCCGGGACGCAGCTAGTATCATATTAACATCTGTAACACAGGCGAGTGTTATCATCCCTGAAATCTTTTCACACCCTTTTCATGTTGTCGTCGACTCAGACCCTTCGCACACGAAGCTACTCAAAGGTTACGGGAACTAGTCAGTAATTACAATAACAAACCAATCAGAAACTGTACTTCGCATACGGCGCTACTCAAATTGTAAGGTTTCTGTAACATACATACATACATACATACATAAAATCACGCCTCTTTCCCGGAGGGGTAGGCAGAGACTACCTCTTTCCACTTGCCACGATCCCTGCATACTTCCTTTACTTTCGTTTTTGTAACTTCTGCTATTTTTGCTCGTTCATTTTCAAAACAAAACGTTGAAACTCGAGTATCCAGTAGGACAGCGACTGGCTCGACGACGCATCACTCGGGATCAGTTACTAACCGGTTGGTGACTAGTTGCGTCGTGTGCGAACCCCAATGAGAAAGTATGGGCGGTGACGCTCAAGGAAGTTTTTTTAAGTAGCGTCTTCCGCTGTTGACTTCTTTTTCTCTATATAAAATCAATTACTCAAGTATCAAAACGGTTTAGGTCAGGTTATATGGGGTGGCCATATAAAGACAGGCAGCGCCCTCATTTTTTCCATACTCTTTTTTGCCAAGCTATACTGTCTGAGAGTCTAACTAGAGTGTTCGCTATTACACTTGTCTGAAAATCATCGTGGCACAGCAGTAGTGGAAAAGTCAAATGAATTATGACAAAGGAGTGAATTTAAAAACATTACTTTATGTTTATACGTCTGACCTCCGACCACAAAGCGAATATTGAACGTGATTTTTTAAGTTGCACACATATAGTAATTTAATCATCTTTTATCGCATACAAGAATACTTGAAAGAACTTGTATCCAGGGCCGTAGAAATATTAAAAAGAAATTCATCAGCTGTTTGTAATTTATTCAACACTTTTTACCATTAATTAAAAATTTAAATATTTTCATAATATTTTACTATAATTATTATCAAATTATTTAACTTAGATTTATGCAAATAACACATTGTGTTAAAATAATGTATCTGTGTGAAAAAATAATTAACAAGATATAAACATTCATACCACTGGTTTCCGAGTGGCAAATCAGCCAATCACAACGTCTTTCTCGATTTTGAAATTTTAACGTTACTTCAAAATCAAACAAATCAATCAAACAACTCAAGCAAGCACACGAATTCGTTCGGTGCCAAGCCAGGTGAGGAGAATAAGGAGGGCATCGCATTTGAACAAATTTTAAAGTCTTTGGACGGGCACTGTTTGCCATTCATACGTGATATTATTTGCAGAGAAACAGTTTTATTTTCCTAGACATGGATATTCAAGTAAGACGGCAGCGAACGGTAAGTTTTATTTTATTGATGTAGCAGGCGAATTTATTCCTCTATCTATCTATCTATTATTTATATGAATACTTTTCTCTTTTAAACATAACGAATTATCTTTAGGTGCAGACAGAGAATCAAGAAAATGTGTTCAATATTAAAGGCAAGGGTGGCATAGCTTTGCCAAACAAGAGACAAGGCCTCGCTATGCGCGGGGCCCTTGGTGATCTGAGTAACTACCAAGCTCAGCGAGAGAACATAATTGGTAAAGTGGCCGAAGCGACAGCAGAGTTCGAGAAGAAGGCGACTCTCAATCGTGGCCTCTCACGTAGGTAAGTATGTTCACCGGCTTTCTTTTTTACTCATACCTACAAGTGGCTATTATTTTTTTATACATACCTTCAAGTTTCATTAAAAAAAATAACATGGCGAACAAGGTAAAACTATTGTTCCGCCTTATCTACCAAGAAATTATAAAATGACAGTAATAATAACAATAACCTTTATTGCTAATAACCAAAAACCTCTAAAAGCCTTTATTCGCACTTTAGTTTTTACATTTATTAACAAACATAAATTATAATTGTGTGCCCATTTGTCCTTTGACAAAATTCCTCCAACCTCACCCATGTCTCTGTGTTATGTGCCTTTGCTGTCCAGGTTGCACCTGCAACCACTTCGATTTCATCCACCCGCTTTATAGGGTTTATATCTTTTCTAGATAAGAATCTTTGGTACCAGACAGTTATATACATATATAGGTATATAGGTACTAGTAATTAAAACTTTAGTCTAGCTATTCTGTAAGATTAACCGTGGTCTGATGGAAAATAAATCATAAAAACGCTAAGCAGAGTTTCTATTTAAACATGTGTGAAAGTCTGACAGTTTTTACCACTTTTATTTATTCTACATGCTTGCTTAATTTGCATAAGTTTGACCAGTGATGGGGAAAAGCTATATAGGTATTTCTGTTGTTACAAACATGGTATTAATTTATTTCAAACTGTTACAGCAATTACAGTCATGTCCAATCTAAGGTGGACACAGGCTTGGCCTGCAGACCCGTCATTCAGCCTTCATCAAGGCCTCCACTGCGCAGGGAGGAGAGCACTGCAGGCCTTGCTGCCAGAGCTGCAGCGCGCTCCCGGGTAAGTTTGTCTAGTCTGTCTAGTTTTAATTATTTAAACATGTCACATGGACAATAGCGCTAGTCTGACATACAATGAATAAGTATGGCATTAACCATTGTTTTTAAAAATCAATAACCATTGTTTTCCAGGCTGTGCTGAAAGACTCATCAAATAAACAAAATGAGATAAAGGAATCAATAAATATACTGATACAAACAAAGAAGACTACACAAGAGAAGAAGAATGGTAAGCTGCCAACATTGAAAGAAAATAAGGAATCTAAGACCTTGAAGCCAATCCTTAAAGACCCAACTGAGTCCTTAGGCAAACTTAAATTAGGTGACACAGTGACCTATTCAGAAAAAAGCACGTGCATCATCGATCAAAGCAAGTTAGAGAATGAGGCTGCAAATATAATAAAGACACCAAAACTGCCTAAAGACATTGAAGATATTGATGCGGGTGACAATGAAAGTCCACTATTGATGTCTGCTTATATCAAGGAAATTTACAATTATTTGACTGAACTTGAATTGAAGTACCCCATTGAACATGACCATTTGAAGAATCAGGTTTGTGATTTTTTTAGTAGTAGGTTTCAAGACTGTTTTCTAAGTTGACATAAAAGCTTTTCAAAATAATCATATCTACAAATACATCTCATCCAAGCATATTCTTGTGACCTTTGTAGGTAATTTTCATACTCAATCATAAATGCGAAAGTATGTATGCCCAATGTCTGTCTTTTTTAAACTGCTGAACGGATTTGGATGAAACTTTACATTGATGAGTTTTATACATTATAAAGAAGCGTACACAGGTTGAAATTGGTGCAGCTATGTACCAAATCAATGCCTTGCTATTGCTAAATAATGCTCTTACTTTCATCTAGGCAGGCGACATAAACATGGTAACCATGATTAGTGGGTTTGGTTATCCTTTAGGAAGGCGCTTATTGTCACCTAACAATCATGATCATAGACAGCCTGGGCTCTTCTCCAGAGGAAGCAATTGGGATTATTATTAGGAGGATGATAAATACAAAAATTGTTTTAAGTAAGACATAATAAGCTATGTTTTTGTTTTAATTATTTTTTCAGACTGTCATTACTGGGAAGATGAGAGCCACACTGATTGATTGGTTGGTGGAAGTACAGCGACAATTTTCACTAGTTTTGGAGACATTCCATCTTACTGTTGGAATTATAGATAGATATTTACAGGTAAATAATTCTGCTTATTGATTCTATCTGAAAAGAAATACCTTCTGGAAAGTAAGAAAACAGGCTTATCAAAGTACTTCTTTCCCAGGCATTTATTTCTGTTACCCCAATTTTAGTCAAATTGGTTATGCAGTTAAAGATTATTCAGTTATTTTAGTCTTCATTATTGTAATAATTGGTGTTTGGATAGAGAATAAGTACTGTGAAATTAACTAAATATTTTCTTCTTCATTCGAAGTAATGTCTACACAATCAACTCTTTAAAATAGGGTATACCTAGTTATTCTGTTTATGCTTTTAAATTTGATTGTGCTTTTAAAATTTGATGCAATGTCTTTACAGTAGTTATAATAATAATTATGGAATTTAAATATTGAGAACACTCAATATTTAAATTCGTAAAAATTTATAAATTAATTAAATTCTATAATGTTAATATAATTACGAAATTTATGTGTATAAATTTCGTAATTATATGCCTAATAGTTCTGCTGTATGTTGTCTATAATCTATAAGTCAATATAAATGTTTTTTTTTTATTTATTGACTAATGAATTATATAACTATAAGAAAGATACAATAGTACAACAATGCTTTGTATAATATGCACTTCTGTTTGTGGCTGGCCTGCAGCCTCCGTAGCATGGCGCGTATTCACGTATTATAAATGTTAGAATTTAATTAAAAGCGATGGAATTTAATTACAACGTTAAGTTAACCTCAAGGCTACTACAGACCAACTTTTCTTTTTAGGCGGTGCCAAATGTTCAACGGAATCAGCTGCAACTGGTTGGGGTGACGGCGATGTTCATAGCCAGCAAATATGAGGAGATCTACGCGCCCGACGTTGCGGACTTCGTCTACGTGACCGACAACGCGTACAGCAAGTCCGATGTGTTCCGGTGCGAACGGGAGATCATGTCGAAACTAGAATTCTGCTTGGCGAGGCCCATCCCCCTCAGCTTCTTGAGAAGGTAAGTTGTTACTAGATAATTCCGGTAGTTCTGCGCACTTTTCTTCGAAAAAATAATTGGGATATGCTCTAAAGAACATGTTTATGCTAGATATCTAAACACATACGTGACAAATTTCAGTTTCCTATGCCTAATAGTTCTGCTGTATGTTGTCTATAAGTCAATATCAAAGTTTTTTTTTTATTTATTGACTAATGAATTATATAAATATAAGAAAGATACAACAGCACAACAATGCTTTGTATAATATGCACTTCTGTTTATGGCTGGCCTGGAGCCTCCGTAGCATGGCGCGTATTTACGTATTATAAATGTTACTCTTATGTTAAGTAGATAGATAGAGTGGTCAGCATATTCCCTCCAGAAGATTGTATCCTGGTCTCAGTAGCGATTACCGATTCAACTAAACCCATCTATAACGAAGTAGTGAATTATTAATTTTTTAACCTATTTCAGATTTGTGAAAGCAGCTCACGGAACATCGAAGAACCATCACCTGGCTAAATATTTTGTAGACCTTTGCCTGGTGGAGTACTCAATGGCACATTACAGGCCTTCAGAACTGGCGGCGGCGGCGATCTGCCTCTCTCTTTACTTGCTGTCAAGTAAAACTTTAGAAGTCGTTTGGACACCCACAGTTTCTTATTATTCTGGCTACACGCTCGAACATATCATGCCCATAATGAGGAAACTAGCTAAAATCGTCCTAAATGTTGAAAATTCTAAATACAAGGCAGTATATAACAAATATTTAGATGCCACCTTAGCCAAAGTGTCGAGTCTCCCGCAGCTAAAAGGCGAAGCGATCAACGAAATAGCCAAATCACCTTAACTTTTTTTAGTGATGTGTAGGTATTAATATGACTAATCTTATTACGCTTGACGCCAGTAACATTGTATTGTATCCAATGTTTGATAAACAATGGACTGAACCTTCGTAGTATATACTGTATTAGGGACCTGTTTGTTTAAGTAGTTTTAATTTTTAGATGTAATTTTATGTATGACGGTGAGTTTTATTAATTAACTGAACTGTACCTACCTACCAATGGTTGATGATCCCAGTAATGCTTATCTATATATTTTGTCATATAAAGTATTTATTATTTCAAAATTTGCATGTATTAGTAACATTTTGGACCACTGGAGGTTTCAGAAAGCTCGAATGTTGTAATTTTAATATTATGTACATGATGCATATTGAATGTCATATCAAATCCTAATAATTCAGGATGCATTTTTTTACATGTTTGCATTTGTTTTTTAAAGGTATGATACGGTAAATCTAAAAATAAAATGACGGGCTTATGTAACCCATTTTCGGATCCATTCAACCAGCAAATGATATATTTAAATTTTGTCCAATAAAGTAGTATTTGTCCCGTTCTGTCCCTGTTCTGCCAATGAATATTTTTAATAGTTTTGTTGAGATGTAAATTGTATCTAGTTCGTAATAAACAATGTTCTTTTAGTAAGTTTTACAAGTTTGTGATTATAAAATGTAATTTTTGATAAGACATAAGTAATTTTGTTAAATATAAATAAATCTGTTTTATAATATTTGATTTTCTTTTACTTGTATTCATCTCAACAAATATAAATGCGAAAGTAAGTTCATGCATTATTCGTGCATATTGTTTCTTCACGCGTTATCTACTGACCCATTTTGAAATTCATATTGATAAAGGTATCGCTACCTGATTGTAGGTCCTATATGAAAATCAATACCTATCTACCTGGACGAAAATTACCCTATATATGTATATACAGAAAATTTCAATATTGTATCAGTAGATAATCAAAAAATGTTACTAACTGATGTCTGTATATTCATAAGAATATAAAAAAAATCTATAACCAACAGGGATCTACATATAAAGGTTGAAATTTTATTGCTTTACAGAATTTTCAAAGCATGTTTGGACAATGAAATTGAATAGGTTTCTGTAAACGCAAATAGCAAAAAGTGAAAATCTTTTATACTAAATTGTCCTTTTTTTTATTTTTTTGTGTAAACGCAATAAAAATTCACCTTGTTTACCTATGACAAACAAAAGCCAAAAATTTGTTTTTAAAATTTTAGTTGGTCGTACTGTATTTGTTCTCGCTTAACGTGAAAACTATTGCTCCGATTTGAGTGCCGTTCGACTTGGAATAACATACATACATATTGTACACTAGCTGTGCCCGCGACTTCGTCTGGGTGGTATAGTTAGTTATTTTGGACATTATTGAAGCCCTCAAGGTTTTTTTCACTTTTTCCATTATTTCTTCGCTCCTGATAGTTGCAGCGTGATGATTATTATAAGCTAAAGCCTTCCTTGATAAGTGCTCTATTGCACACAAAAATAATTTTTCAATTCGATTCAGTAGTTCCTGAGATTAGCGCGTTCAAACAAAAAAACAAATAAACTCTTTAGCTTAATAATATTAGTATAGATATAATCACGTCTATCCTTCACGGGGTACACATAGCTAAAATTCTTGATACTATGGCATTGAAATTCAAATATCGAAAGACGGTTTTGCTAGCCCACAGCCTTAGAGAAGAATCCCAAGTTTATTAGTCTTAAATTGATTGACTTTTATAATCTACACGGGCAAACAAGAAGTCTGGGCTAGCATCCCGTTTCACGTCATAATAAAAAGCGAAAATGCTAGCCTCGCAGAAGTCCTTTAGGCGCTGAGCTCTGAATCACAATTAAGTACCCGGTCTGAATGATAATATTTATAAATCTGGAAAATTAGTCGTGATGAGATACAATTTTACATACATGTACACACAAATATGGAAAACAATTTTACATAAGTACCTACATATACATAAAATTATCGCGTAACGCTCCTCTTTGATTGTGATTATACAGGATGACATTTAAAACAACTGCATACTTTTAAACATAGACTATACCCATGCTTCTGAGCCGTTTGAGCCTATTTTTATTTAAATTAAACGTCATCATTTTCACATTTAAAAAACCCTCAAAAACTACGTCACACGCTTTATTAAAGACCAATACTACAAAAAGAAATTAAAACTAAACACGTAAATAAATGTCTGAAAAATAAATTATTTTTCTAGTATAAAGATCAAGTAAAGTACAGAGTTGTCGAGATCGCTCAGCTGAATGAATTGTGTCGTTGACCTCTGAATCTTACGCGTCGCTTTTCCGCAGGCCGGGGTGATATTACGTATTTAGGATCGTGGATTTTGATGCTTTAATTTTTTTTCGTACTTTCTGAAATATGAACCTATATTTTTCTTTTAACGTTTTTAAATATCCTTTAGATGAGTACACTTAACAGTTAAATTTATGCAGATGAATTTAAAGTCACCCTGTATATAGTCTGTTTAAAAATATGTACTTACCTTAGATGATAAGTCCATAAAGTTAAGTTAGTATGAGCCCCTAAGCGCCCAGCAGAGTTCAGAGTTTTGTGATGACAAGATTGCAGAGCTAAGTAGAAAATTAGAGCGAAGATTTTTTCCCATTAATCGCACATAGATCCAATAACTTTGATAGCGAAAGAGAGGCCGCATTGACAGGTCTCATTAAAGTTTGACAGCTTTTAATGGTGAAGTAGGTAAAAAAATGTAGATCTTCCTGACATCTTGAAAGTAAATTAGCCAAGGAGCTTGCCAGTTAAAAGATTTCATATTTTTATTGGAAAATATTAAAGGGTAGAAAGATTCATTGATCGATACGAATAAAATTTATTCGTTTATTAAGCGGAGTTATTTATTATTCTTTACTAAAAGTAATTTCTCTTAGCAAAATTAAAAGTAGTTTGTTAATTAATTATACCTACTTTTCAATAAAATACGTATTACAAATTACGAAAGCTTGCCCGGCCATGTTAATACCGAAGAAAACACTTTCATGATTTAAGCGAAACTTTGACAAATGGTGAAATAAAACTGCACGATTTCGTAGACCTCGGTGCAGCGGTCAAACCGCCCGACCGCCGCTCTACGCTCCGTAGTTTTCACGGTTTTCCCTTCCGCCGCAAATTCGAAGAATTTATTAACGCTTGGCGGTCAGCCGAAACGTTTTTGTTCCCTTTTTTCAGCGACCGGACTCCCCTGCAGCGGAAAAACAAAGAAATCTGGTTGCTATTCGGAAATAGTTACCCTTTACAGATTTTCCCGATGAGTTTACGTACTTCGATTGCTATCCATAGATTCTGAACTAACAGTATTAATAAAAAACCGAAAAAGCGATTCTAGTCACCGTTTTAAAGCAAACTGTGTGCCTGTTTGCATTCATTGATAGTGTTGGTGTCATAAGAATGACCGTAATTGCAAAATGAGAATTATATAAAAGTTAAACAATAACCTATTTGAAATTGGGTTTATCCGGAGGCGTGTTAATGCAATGGCCGGTCCATGTCGCTGCATTTTTGCAACAAGCTCGCAATGTATGCACATAGTCGCTGTAATGCTGCGAAAGCCTGTCTCGTAAATATTTCCCACACGCAATTTACAGCTTTGGGAATCCTCTTAACGGAATACTGGGGCAGTTAGTTAGCCAAGGGTATTTATAATTTTAACACTCACTCTAAACCGCTATTGTACTGCTCTCTAGATTAGATATACATTAGAATTTTGACATAGGTAAAGATAAAAATGCAAATGATAAAACAAATTTCAACTTCAAACACCCAGTAGTTTTAACTGTCTAGATATTGATAGGTAATTCACACTTAGCAATGAAATAATCATAATTTATAACAACAAAACATAGTTGGTCCTTCGCAGCAACTGTTCAAATTCCGCAACTCTACCCACGGGTTAATATAGGTGTCATAATTTCAGATACGGATTAAGTTGCTCTGAAATTTCCAAGACGGTCGTAAAGTGTTTGTGTTGTAACATAGTGTAACATATGTGCAGTAGGATTCCCGGCGCCGGTTGCTCTTCTGGTGTCCGACAAACTCGTTAAAAGTTGGCGAAACAACGGAAGCGCCGTACTTGCGAGACACTTGCGACTTGTGACGTTAAGTAGAAAAGTATAACGCGACAATAATACGAAACATTTTGTTGCCAGACCTGATATTTGATCTGATCTTTGTTCTTTCCAATTTAATTCTTCTTTAATAGGTTTTATGAACCATTATTGCCTTTTGTGTCCTTTGGATTCTGTGATTTTTTTCTAAGAGGACCTGGAGTGTCATCATACTGTTCTGGGTTGGACATGGATTTTTCTACACTCATGCATTCAGTTAACTAGGTTTCATATTGTACTAAATGGGCTAATTTGGAGGGTCAGGAGGGAGACATCGTACGTGAGGTATATACATATATGTAGTTCTTAATTAAAGATGTAATATGGGGTGCGAAACATAGACATAATAAAAAAAAGAACTAAACCGTCAGGTGCTGTTAGTTAAGC
Organism: Amyelois transitella; assembly: GCF_032362555.1. Classification (NCBI taxonomy): domain Eukaryota; kingdom Metazoa; phylum Arthropoda; class Insecta; order Lepidoptera; family Pyralidae; genus Amyelois; species Amyelois transitella. The sequence goes on along the minus strand of NC_083506.1, from coordinate 6,050,631 downwards.
TCGAGTGGAGGCCTCGTGCTCACTCAATGGCGAAATAGATTCAATTTTTAGTCAAATTGAAATCAACAACGCCGTGTACGCTGGTCGTGTAGTATGTTACATTATCCGTTGGCGCATGTCATAAGAATCCTATACAGAACATAATAGTTATATTTAATTTATTAGGAATATAAGTGAAAAATTGGTTCAGTTTAGTTTTTAATCTCTGACCCCATCTGACCTCCGCAACCTTTGCAGGTAAACCTAACCCATACTGGATTCATGGTTACACGTCTAGTTGCCTAAATGTACATGTTTCTACACAATGTTTTTCCTCACCGTAAGAGCATCGGTTAGTATTCAAATTAATGTACATTACTTTGAAAGAAGTCATTGGTACATAGACGAGGTGGGATTTGAACCTGTGCCCCATTAATCTGTCTTATTTTAAATGAACCAAGTCGATGATATATATTTAATAAATTCAGTTTTTAGACTGCAGACTAATTATTTATAACAAAAAAGTCAAATGTTATTAATGTCAATAACTTGCATAAAACTGAATTATATTTTGAATAAACTAAACTGAGATAATAATAAAAAAAAAAATTTTTGACTGTTGCTTGGAATGGAATTAGCCTTACAATGATACAACAAGTAAACCGCTAGTTTTTTATGACTTTCTCCCTTATATTACAGCGATCAGCGATCCCTACCGGACCGCCGGGTAGCACTTAAAAGTGCCGTTAAAAGGGGCACCGTTTCAAAAGCACCGTATAAATAACGCAGCCAACAGCATTTACGTTAGCGACGATATTTTACGATATTCTTTCATTTCCATTTGCCAATTCAACCGAGCTACTAACGGATCCCACTTATGAAGGTTATTATTTACCTTTTAATGAGACCACTGGAGTCTTGCAGACTTTGAATGCTTTAACAGTTATTTTGAATGGGACGTTTGAATAAAGATACAAAACCTACCTAATTAGTTTTCTTTTTTTTAAGAATTGGAAGTGGTGACTAAGAAACCAATATAAGTATTTAGGACACTTTATTTATAAAAATAATAATACCTACGTAAAAAAATTTTTGTTTGTTTAAAATAAGATTTTTGTGTCTTCGTAACACGTCGTATAACCATTTAAACTATGTATGAGTAGGACGCTCTATTTACCTCCATCGACAAGATTTAGTTCTGAAATTTAAGAAGAAGAAGGAATTTAAGCCCTCTCCTATTTTTATCGATGGATGTTTCTGAAATTAAAACTATAAAAAAAGTGACTTATATACCACCTATCAACGTAAGTAAACAGCCGTGATCGCTGATTTTGCAAGGGCAAAAGCTATTCCATGGTTAAAAACCGAATTATTGTACCAGCAAAGTGTACAATAAACGAGTGCAGACGGGTTGAGCCCACTGTTTGTTGTCGAAAAGGGATGAGTGGTGCCGTGAAAACGCGCCCCAAATGGGGTGAAAACTGTCGACGTGCGCCTGATCCCAGCGGGGGTTAGTGATTGCGAAGGTTAGTTGTATTTTATCGATATCTCGATTTTTTCAGCTTGTCTCATCTCTCATTGGAAATGCCTAAGGTAGGGTTTGAATATTATTATGTTTTTCATAAGATTTGAACCTGATTCCAGGTCATAGTGTTTATAGGCTCGATGATGGAGGTATTTGAAAAGGTGATCTTGCAATGCAGGGAAAGAGGCGTGATTGTAAAAGCCAAGTATAAATTTTAAAATCATTCTTCTTTCCCTGAGGGGTAGGCAGAGACTACATCTATCCACTTGCCACGATCGCTGCATACCTCTTTTACTGCATCCAAATTCTTAACTCTGTTCATGTAAGCCCGTCGGTTCGGTTACTTTTGACCTGACCCTTCACCAGGAGGTCCCCGATGGAATCTATGTACGTTTAACTATGTTTCCCACTCCAATATTACCTTTCACTCTCTCCTTGTACAAAAGCTACGAAATAAAAATAAAAATTGAATATAAACAATCGAGCAATGGAAAGTAAAAGTCTACTACAGTCCTGCCCTCGCCGGATGTTATCAGGAACTCTTATTAGGCAGCTTATTTTATTAGCACCGTTGCTTTAAATCAGTCTGCCGGCGACAGGTGGGGCCACTGTCACCCTCCACACGTTCGCAATAACTCTCCTTTCATTTGATTTGTTCTCGTATAAAGATTAGCACCTCAATACGTGCTTAGGGTGAAACTCTATTTAGGGCCGTAAGCTTCATCGACTAGTTTGATCCAGTTTAGTAATTACGAAGGCTTTAGGGAAGAGTTGAATCGATGTACGAATTACGTAAACAACACGAGATTTACAACGTGATCAATAAATTTTGTGCAAGGGACTTAGTTGGATATCCGCGTCAGCAAGGGCCTAGGGCCTGGGCCTGATTGCTCCATCTATCTACAAGGCCGAGGGTACTACGCAAATAAAATAAGAGCTAAATAATCGGCACTTTACGGATAAAAGGTACCTACACGACTTGCCGGAGATATGAAAAGTGAGAGGATTATTTTTATTATTCCGCGCGAATAATCCTTTCGTGGTTCCACAACTTCAGTCCCTATGATTAGACTGTCTGTTTTAATATACTCACTTTATTTTTAATTGTTGAATGTTTCTAGACTGTTATTTGTTATGCTAGTTATGATGATAAATAAACATTAACCACGTTATTTTGTTATAGTTTAGATACCTACATATATACTAATCCTATCCTATACTATTAAATTAGTCTTATATTTATATTTGTACTTAGTGTCTTCGATTAGGTATACCTAACGATTTCATTAAAATTTAAAATGTAGGTGCATAGGGAAATAGGGTGCATAATAGGGGGAAAAACGATGGGTTCCACATCTGAGAAGTCCATTTTTCTCAAATATTGACCTAAAATAATTTTCCTCTATAAAATGATTACTACGTTACGATAATTGTTATTTTGTGATGTCATTGGAAACAGTTATCACAAAAGACCGAACTCCGCGGTCACCTAGGTACATGAACTTATACTTATACCTGAAAACTGAAAACGCAGGACTGACTGCGATTGGCATAAAATACCTTTTGTCGACGCACCCGGCCGACATAAAGCGAGCTTACAAAAGCGTCGCGACGTTGCATTTCCCGATACATTGAATGCATCGATTACCTGCTACATTTCAGTTTTCACTTTTGCTGAAGTAGTCTAGGCATTCAGATTATTATTGTATAAAAATATGAAAGATGAACTTTAAAAACGTAAATGTAATTAGTACTTACTTAAAACTTTTTGGGTGGTCATCTCAATATCAAAACTCTTTTTTTCTTCAGTAACATTCTGTCGTTTTGACATGAAATTAACAATAAAATGTCATGGTAAGTATTCTTATATGCTGATAATTGGGTTACAATTAATTTATAATGAAATCTGTGATCGTAGTAGAGACGCAGTAATTAAAATTGAATCGAATAAGAGACGGAATGAAGTTTAATCAGTGAATTTAATGAATCAATTACTACACCTAAAGTATTAACATTAATTTATTTTCGTTATTTCGTTATTGAAAGTAACGGCAGACTACATTTAAATACAAAATCTAGGAGCTTTAATTATATGTAATGTTTATCGTTAAAATCGATATTTAATTTACTTATGAATTTCATACTACTTATTCAACTTTGGATTTCTTAAAGCGATGGCCTGTCTCTGACTCTCAATTGCAATGTTAAGCCATACCTACAGCTACACGTGGCCTTCGAGTAATGTGACTATTAAGGATATGTGTACCCATGGAGAGTCTTTCACAACAACGCATTCCCGATGCTCCTAATGCGTCGGCCTTAAGGCTCAGAATCTGCTAAGAACATACATTACTGACGCACATAAAGCGCTAGTATGGAAGAAGCCGTAGGAATAAACAACACTGCTGTAATGCACCTTACCAATTTGGTATTTTACAAGATTTGGCAAATTATGAACTTTTACAATGAACTGATGCACTATTTGTTAGTGATTTTGCCCTTCGCAAGTAGGTTAATCACATCGCGGTGAACTAAGTGTTAAGAAAAGTTGTGGTGAAGGGTGCAATTGGGAACACAAAAATATATAAAAGGGTGAGTGTTGCATCAAGGTTGATTTTATTTTACTTAACTGGAAACCTGACAGCTTTTTTTTAAATAACCTCCTTAATCTTGTTCACTTCTAAAAATATGGAGGCAGGGAGGCTCCACGGGACGTCGGCGTCGATTGCTGAATCCCTTCCGTTTCCGTCACACCAGCAGTCAACTACCGGTTTAGATCCATAACTCGTCTGCTTAGATTGTTCGCGTGAACTGAAAAATATCATTTTCAGCCAGCACTGTTTATGATGTCGCTACAAATTTCCGCTGAGCCAAACGAAGTTGCCACTTGTTTTACTTAAAATAACAAGTTGGGAAACTTGTGTTAGAGAATAAAGAAGCATGATTGCGCTCTCCTAAAGTTGTCTGAAGTCTTTAAAACGGGATTATTTCTTAGTATTATTGATATACATATTTTCCATTAAATTTTAAGTGTATCTAATATGAAATGTATTATCTTTTTAAACCTGGAGAATGTTCGATTGAACACCTCATTCTCCTGGCGTTAATCGGTTACAACTAACCACAAGGTGCACTTTCGACCATGATCCTGGATTGGGTAAGTCAGTATTTAGGTAAGTATAACATATTTATCTTCAAACAAAAACGATAAGAAAATAATCATATAACATAATGTAGTTATCTAAATGCAAAATCTTTTAAACTGTTTTAATTCAGAACATTCAGATAAATTTTCTAGGTTCACATCATATTATTAAGCTAGCCTGCTAGCTAATCTAAACAGATACGAGGGGTGATTCTTTTCGTATTGATTGTCTCATATACAAAGATATCCAATCGTTTCTATCCGAGTTGTTTTTATACAAAAAAAACCACGTAATACAAGCAGGACTAACTTTCTGGCAATCAGCAGGCTCGAGTTAGGAAGGGTTAAATCAAAGGGTTCCGGTTTTATGAAGACTTATTTTCAGACTTACCTTCAAGTTGAAATTAGATTTAATCTGGCACGAAGCTTTAGGATTTAATTTTGTAAACAATTTCGGATACCTCTACAACTTTCAGTGTTTGTTGAAATGCCATTGGGAATCCGGGATACTGTTGTGGGAAAATTCTTTTGAAATGAATTTGTAATTGCGTGAGGTCGAGTATAGTTAACGTATGCAAATCTTATTTTACTGTAGTTACTTACTACTTTTGACTTCATCTCTGTCTCCTGTTAATTTAAATTCTAAGTCTAAAATTTTATTAAACTGGACAAATAAATTTTTCCTCGTTCTCGTTTCCGTAGAAAGTATGACAAATCGTCTTTTAGCGTTTTTTATATAAGTATTAAAAAGCACTAAAAGACTATTTGTTCAATTTTGACATTTGTGGTCTTTGGTAAGCCAAAGACTACAAATATTATATTATTAATATATTATAATTCTATGAATAAAACAATCAAAGTAATAAGATAAAATAATTCCAGTCAAAAGTGGTTATGTAGGAACGTGTTTTTATCGCTTTGAAAGGACGTCACTTTTCCCTGAACACGATGTACCTTTTGTGGCCTGGATCACACTCGGAGCATTGTCCAGAATACTGGATAGGAAATCGATGGAGTGTGCCAAATATAGTGTCACATTGTTAAAAGAAACTGCGCTTGTAGGTGTAGAGGATTGTACTACTCTTTATTCATCTTTTATATATGGAATGAAAATTATATTTTCAAAAAGAGGAATGAAATACAAGATCGAAATTTTCATTTTGTTCAACAAAATCGACCCTTATATAAGTTTAGATTTTGTTTACATGAAATAAAAAAATATGGTCTATTCTCAGTTAATGCTAACGTTACATAAAATCTAAGTAAAAAACTTAAATAGATCTAAATGTGCTGATAAGATTTTTTTCTGTAAAGAACAGGTAAAAGCTAATTGCACCTCCCGTACGTACTAAACCATCACATTCATGCGATCATGAATCGTTCGCTTATATTTATGGGGTAGCGAAGGGAAAACGACGTGCTGAATTAAGCCAACATTTTTTCTAAGTGGGCAGTAAACGGGCTGATTTTCCCATATATATTGAAGTGTCGTATATTTTACGATCCATCTCGCTCGAGGGCACTTCCCCATCGGCTATAGGGCGAACATCCGCATTGAGTGGACAAAATTACCTTCGTCGTGTTTTACAAACTCGACCCTTTGTTTAAATACCGACGTAGCATCTTATCCGATCTTTTCCCCTTACATATATGTTTAAGGTTTAGTCAATTTTAAAAATTATTTATTTTTCCTTTAAGCTTTATGGATGTTACAAGTATTGTAATATGTAGAATATTATTAAACTTTAAATATAATGTTTGAATATTTTTGTATGCTAATTGTTTTGTGTAGGTATGCAAACATGTAAGCTTGGCAGGATTTTTCATACAGTTTATAAAAATAAACAACTTTACTGAATAATAAAAAAAAAATGTCTAATTGTTTGTTTTGTTGATAAAAAAATCCAATAAATTAACTTTGGTCATGTCGCACCATAATGCTTGATTTTCCACACACAGTCTCGAAAAGACAGAAAATCGCGTTCAACTCAATAATCTTAACTAAAGTTAATTCATCATTACTTGAATACTTCTCATACCTTATTTTTTTAACAATTTGTTACTTATTAAGAACAGTAAATACCCTGACCACTGCCACAGAATATAACACAAATTTTTGTTTCGTGTCAAACGTGTAACGTACTTAACCACTTCGTTAATTTAAATTACAGTGGAAATTTTCCGGGGCGGGACGTTTCTTCCTTGGACATGCAAACAATTAATTACGGGGGATATTAATGTCGGACATTTGTTAGGAACGTTTCGTGTCCGCGGTCCGGACGCTGCGTGCCCGCAGACTCATCTATGGACACATAGACTCGACATATTCAAAATTACTAATTAAATTTAAAAAGGTCTCAATGTAGATGCGGCGAAAGAAGTATTTATACAGGAATCGTGGCTAGTGGCAAGACGTAGTGACCGCCTAACCCTCAGAGAAAGATGCGGATTTTTTACTAACTTATTTTTTTAAATCTCTTTTCAATATTGTATTCTAGGTATCTTATTAAATAAATAAATATATTCGGGACAAATTACACAGATTTGACCTCGAAGTAAGTTCGAGACTTGTGTTACGAGATACTAACTCAATGATACTAGATATATTTTATTATAAATACTTTTATAGATAAACATACAAGACCCAGGCCAATCAGAAAAAGTTCTTTTCTCATCATGCCCTGACCTGGATTCGAACCCGGGACCTCCGGTGTCACAGACAAGTGTACTACCGCTGCGCCACAGAGGCCGTCATTGATATAAAACATTACTTAAAATGAAAATTCCTACCGCTTCCAAAGTGCAAGTGTAGAAGAAGATGCGGAAAATACCTACATAGATCATAACTTAAATTTAAACCGTGGCAAAATTTCATTGTATTGTCTAGTAAAAAATTTGTTTAAAATTAATTCAATATTTATGAAGTAATACTTGGAATTCTTGGAGTGAGGAGCTATCAACTCTCTGAATCTCCCTGCCTTACAGCTAAATGTAGCCTTTGAGTCTTGTTAATGACAGCACCCCAAAAAGGATAAAAAATTGATACGTATGTATTTTTAAACAGTTCCCTTGGTACATCATTCAAATCAATTAACATCGAATAGTACATACATACATACATATGGTCACGTCTATATCCCTTGCGGGGTAGACAGAGCCAACAGTCTTGAAAAGACTGAATGGCCACGTTCAGCTTTAAGATTATCATTCTAAGAATGCAAACCTAAGTAAATGTTTAGATCTTACTTAAAAACCGAAATGAAATAAACAAACAATTCCCGTTTTATTCTGTAAAATAAACTGCTTAAAGTCAACGTATTTTGATTTCTTTTTGCTAAGTTGCTATAATATATATTGCGCTTAGCGCCTTAAGGAAGAATTTTACCCTGTTTAAATTCTTATGGTTAATATCTAAAAGAAAAAGCGTTTAAATGTTGATCCAGTCACCTTTTAATGGTCGTAAATTTAAATTTTAGACGTTGACACCAGGATGCGAAGTGTCAATTGATTTAATACTTATACATTATAAGAAATTGAAAAATATACTTATGTTAGCCGAGTAACGCCCAAGTTTTATCTGATTTAGAAATAACACTAATGCGTAAACAAAATACTTAGTAGAACTTGCAAAAAGGTAAACGCTAAAGAAAATTTGAGTCGCCTGATACAAGCCTGATAAATGTAATCGAGGCTTCCAATCTCATCTGGTGTGTTTGTGGCGAGTTAATTAGCCATCGACAAGCCGAGGTGTGCCCGGTCTGATAGCGTTCACATAATCCGATAAAATATACCCACTGCCTCGTCCCGCCGCTCATTATTTGTAATTACCCCTTAGCGAGAGATTTTACCCAACTCCTAAAAAGAGAGGTAATGTTTTCTGCTGTATGAGGATTTATTTGAATGACAGATGAGAACAATTCATATCCATCTTCATCTTCTTATATGTATGAGCGCTTAGCTTATATATATAAATGTATGTCTGTATAGATGTATGGAGTGTATGTACTCCATTCATATCTTTTTCTGTGTTTTTTTTGTTTGGTCATAGTGTACGTCCTTTTTCTTTCATAACATATTGATTGATATGTAAAATGAAAAATAGGAAATTGTGTTTGTTTGTCTAGTCTTAATGTCCAGACAAAGCATTTAAAGTATTTTTTGTGTGATATCTGGGTATAAAAATAATACTTTACTAATTATCGTATACCCCTAAAAAACTATGTAAAATAACTGGTGCCATTCTCAAGGCGTGTTAATAACTATTGTTGTGTCAATAAATATTTTTATATCGATGTTTCTTCATAAGACAAGGTTATTTGGGAAACGAAAATAAAACTTATGCTGCAAAACTTACTCCAAGTACCTAAACATAGTTTTTTTAATAAAAGAAGAAATATATAAAAGAAGATAACTTAAAAAATAATGGCAACACAATTACCCCTACGAGTCTGCATAGAATTTACTTCGAGTTAAGCGGAAGAGAATTAAAATTGAACCGTTTATAACCGTTTTATAGACATTCGCGTTTAGGCAGCGGTTAGACAGAGGTCCGACCGGGATATGGCGAGGGCTGTCGAGACAGACGCCAATTATTGTGCAATTGAGGCCCTTTTCCTTTACAGCCTAAGGTTTTAATGTAAATGCGTGATGTTGAATTTAATTTGTATCATTAAGCAATGAAAGCCGTGTGGATTAGGATCAAAGGACCACTTCCAATGGAATACGGAAAAAGCAAATTAGGCAGATATGCACATCAAATGCACCACGCATTCGTAATGCGGTTTGGTCGAGTAGCAGAAACAAAAATATAGTAGCTATTTACTATCTGCTTATATTCCCGCGCAAGTCGTATAAGTGAGGAAAATGGTTTTTGGGCGTATAATCTTTCGATACTTCTTTAAAGCGATGGGTAAATATCATTTACTGTTTCACTTTAAGCTATCCAGTTTGAATCTTGTGGCAATTAACAAAAAAATATTATTTTTAAAAAGATAAAGAGACAAATATATGTATGTAGAAAAAAGCCAGTTAAAGCTAGTAAAATGTGGTAAAATTACATCTTAACGACCTAACTGACCACAGATTGTTGCTTTGTCAAAGGACGATACACAACTTCTCTATTTCCGAACTTTGAAGGCAAGATGACAGTCCACTTACGTATCTTTGTTTAATTAAATAACGCAACAGCTTTGAACTAATTAATACATGAAGATCAGTTTGTACAAAAATATGGTGGTGTTCAAAACAGCATTTTCACCACCATGTTCTTATTTGCTCTGGTTTAATGATGATTATCAGTAAATCGAGCATTGCATAATTCGGAAAACAAAATGTCGAGACTACAAAACATGAAATTTATCAAACGAGTCGCGTCTTTTAAGATTTTTCCTTTAATAATAATTTCAGATTAATAAATAAATACCTTTAATAAAAGAAAGACAAAACCATACGAACAAGGATTTTTTGTTTGTAGGTAGATTCTTATAACCATTGTTTCTTGGAAATGATTTAGTTAAATGAAACTGTCATCTCGTGCAATTTCTTGTGGCGTTGTAAAATACATTGTAATTGATATAACTGAATTAATTCAAATTCAAAATTTTTATTCATTATTATAGGATACTTCATATCGCTTAATAATTGTCAAAACGTATGGTTTAATAACATTGGTTGACGTCAAATAAATTACTAATATTTCAAAAGTAGAGCTTCTGTACATTATATAATTTTGCAAATGGATACAGATTGAACGGCCGCGTCATCGAATTATGCTAATTGTCTTTTGTTGTTCGTGACTACATACATACTTAGGTACATTTAATGAGATTTAGTATAGAGGTCTAATTGTTGTATTAACTACATTTCCTTAGTTAAAAGAAATGTTAATAAGTCTCTCTCTCTCTCATATCTTTGCGTGTTTCCAGTTGTACCCTACGCCACAATGACCCGGGGCCTGACTCCGGAACAATGTCTTCTTTGCTATGGATAATAAGTATACGAAGAGATTTCTTTACACTTAGTGGATATTCTTTGCGATTCTCTCTCTCATCTTTATGCATTTCTAGTTGCACCCTTCACTTTAGTACTTCAAGGCTGAGGTCCGCCTATTAATTAATTATTCTACCTGTAAAAATGCTTCACAAATAAAAAAAAAATATGACATTCACACTACTATTACTCTAGGGTTAAAATAAAGTCTTATAAGTGAATATGGTTTTAAAGCAGATGTAATTAAATTAGATTATAATAATGTTTGCGGAGTCGCCTGTGAAGCGAGTCAGCCAAGGTTCAGCTCTACAAAGCCGTAAAACCGTGGATATCGTTTATACGGAAGTGTCTTAATCAATTGGAAAATCTGAAAAACAATATTAAAGAACTTATTATTTTTCTCACGCATTTACGAATTTTAAAACTATTACAAGTTACTTTCTTAACCTAATAATTAAAATGTATCGCTCTTTGTGCTATGCGTGTTTTTAATATTGATTCCGTAATTATCGATGGCGGCAATGTATTTTTACTCTTCAGAAACAGGTTCTGCTTAAGCCATTTCAGCCACTTTGAGTATTTATTTGTTCTCAATCACTGTTACCCTTATATACTACTCGAATGAAATCAGAATGTCCTAGAGCACAGCTTCTATTCTAGAAACCTACACCTTTTAGTCAGATTTCTAGGTGTCCACGTAAGTCTTGTGTTATAATAGAATGGGACATCTAGACATTCTAATATCTGTGGCAGCATGACCACTCCTGTTCCTCCATCAGCTCGCAGTGACTGCTCAGCTTTGAATCGTGGCTTCAATTTCGCCCCGTTTGATGTGTTTAATTACTTTGTTTGTTCTTGTTCGGCCGATGCTTGCTGCGGTTGTCCTAAGTCGAAAACGTTTCCAAAACTGTTAGCATTTCCAAATTAAATGTAACCCACGTCAAACTAACCAAATAGTTTTATACTGCAAACGAAATAATTAAATCTGTATTGAGGGTTGGTGTGTAATATATGTATATTTCACCCTGAGGCGTAGTTATCGAATTCGCGATAGAAGCCTATGTGTTTTTGTTGATTCTGCCAAGTCTAATTAATCGGCTAATGGGTAGAGTTTGTGGTTTGATATCGACAACATACACGTGCTTTTTTGTATAAGTATGTTAGTGGGCTGTTTTAAAAAATAACTATATAGAGGTTTAGCTTTGAATTCTCCTATGACTCTCATCATAGTCTTTTCCCATTTGCATCTCAACTGTTTGCTCTAAAAACTTACAATACTAAAGGAGCTATCATTTGTGAATAAAGGAACTGTTTATTCTTACTTTATTATTTTGCTACTTTTCCCGCACAGATTGAACAATTGAATCAAGTGAAAGATTTTTAAACTTTGGTTTCTGATTTTTGGCGACGGTTTCGTAACTTGTTACTATCTGAATGTGACTTTCGAGCATTTTCGAGATATTTGGCTTTGTCTGACTCGTAATTAATAAAAACTAGATATATGTATATTAGTCAGGTAACGGTTACGGAGATATTATTTGAGAATTCTTAGAGTTTGGAGCAATAGTGATTAAAACGGTGAATTTTAAAGCAAAGGTTGGGTTCTATGAGGACGGGGCGAAGGTCCACAATATATCTTGTGGGCAGGCAACCGCGATTTGACTGACGGCGCGCTCTGAAAGGACATTTATCAGCCTCAGTAGCGGGTTACACTAAACCAAACAACAATGAATTCTCATTGACAAATTGTCTTACGTTTCTTGTTTCACTTGCAGTTTTATTCTTTTAATTAATCAATGATATAACTAACCATGTACGTGATAAACAGCGGAATCCAGGTAAAGAAGCATAGTGGCAATGGGTGCAACTGGGAACACTCAACGATAAGAGAGAGAGAGAAAAATTAAGGTGCCTAACTGAGAATCAAACGCAGAAACTTATGGTTTAGAGCCAAGATTGAAAGCAGAAGAGAATTAACGTTTTTTTTTCATTATCCGTATACAGATTTCATTAAAATGGCAAGAATACGTATAATAATCTGTTGTAGGATCCCGGGCAATTGACAATAGTCGTTCGTCGAATGTAAGCCACTTATGAAAATGAATGTAAAACGCGGATAAACCAAAGCCTATTTTCCGCGCCAAGTAAACCGGGCGGTTACAAATTGCTTTGGGCAAAGCGTAAATTTTAATTTTATCTCTAATACCCAAATGAGCAGCGTGACTCGACATAATAAATGTACTCTTCCCACGTTAGCGCGCGGTCGATTCGGTTACTACTGTCTGCGCTTTTCTGCAGTTGGCGCGTTGCATAGCTTGACTCGTCCATTCTTTTTATATTTTGAACGATATTTTCAGAGAAATTTGTAAAACAGAGCGTTGTAAATACTAATGTAACTGGTTTTTAAAAGTAATGTTTTGCTTGACCATAATAAAACTTTAAAAGTTAAAACTTCACTTACATACATACGTTATGCACTAGTGTCTCCTTATTGCTTTTAAAAGCATAAGCTCGTTTTTTCCTTTCTTTGTTAATCTAGCTCTGCTAGAAGTTTTCGCTAAAATTCATCACGATAATGTTTAACCATACTAATGTCAAATCTGAACATACACACTAAAGTATGCATGTTTATATACTACCATCCGTAAGTGATTGAAAAAACATAAATTTTTAATACTGGTAAATCATATTTTTCGTAGACTTCGGACGACTGCCCACCGACAATGGCTGTCAGGGCTCCCGGGCAGCAAGTGCGGGCGGCCGCATGAGTCTCGGTCTCGTTATCGCAGCGCACGCCTCACTTCACATAATACGACCAAACCACCTGTTCCTAGTTTTTCCACTTCAGTAACAATACTAAATATCCCGGACGCAGAATTTGGATGTCCGTTCAGTTAACCTATTTTGTATCAACTTGAACGGAACACATTTAAGATGTGTTTGATTATTGTTAGGTTTATCCTTTTTTGTTTGTGCTTTAGGCAAATCTTACTTGTTCCTAGTTTTTCCACTTCACCAACAATGCTAAATATCCCGGAAGTAGATTTGGGATGACCTGACCGTATCTGTCACCAATTTTTTTGTATTAATTTGAATATTTATAGACTTGTGTAAACCTATTATCTATTGTTAAGCTGTTGCTGCTTACCTTATCATAGGAATAGGCACAAGTGATCTAGAAAGATGTGTCTTTCGACTTTTGGCTCTATCTAACCCGAAAGAACAAAGATACGGTAAGTGTGTACATAGACTTAAAGTAATCTTCAAGCTCATGATCTCCGTTTCTTAAAGTTTTTTGAACTGATGTCCTCAAGCTAATGAAGAAGGTATTACTATACCTTTTCTGAAGTAGGTACTAGGTGACACCTTTTCTTGAAATCTGCCAGTTAGTGTGAGATATAAACAAGGGCAGCAATCGCGGCTAACTCCCATCAACGTGCGAGTCACGACGGGACAGTTCATTCCGACTTCACAACTTCCCGGCAACGTTCCAATGGGGCATAATTTTCATAAGAACCCCTCGCTGCGCCTCGACGCAAAAATTAGATTCATCAGCCTCCCAGGCACACTGCTCGAAACATCCGCCTAGCTACCAATTCAATTCGACTTCGTAACGAGTGCGTGAACAACGTAATGCGAACTTCTGTTACTTTGCATTTCGCTTTGTAAGTATGTTATTAACAGTAACTCAAATTGAACCAAACGCGGAAAAATGCGTAAAGGTTAAAGGCAATAAAGTGGAATTACGGAAATCATATTAAAATGATGCTCCTTCATCACGGTCAGATGAATAAACGGAGTTACCATAAACCACTCGAACATCTTTTGTTGGAATAATTTTGCAATACACGCCGTGTGAAAGGTAATTTGTTGGACGTGTAAAATATTAATATTTTATAACGGAGATATATGGTGTGCCTAATCTAGTGCATGTTTTCGGAGAATTATAATATTACATTAGATAGTAAATTAAATAATGCTTTCTAAGAAAATCAATGATAAAATAATGTTAACATACCGATATACTTTTTCGCCGCAGAGGCGCTACACGTCGTAGCCTCGTAGCCGTTTCGTAGATCCTCTACGAAAAAATGCGTACTTACATTGATTGAAGAAAACTTATCAGAATCCAAAGAAATCTATGGAAACATTTACTGTCTGTATACATTTCAAGAGATGATTGGAAATTTTCATGTATATTATCTATACAGCAATTCAATCCAAGGCGCTCCGTTTTACGCTCGCTCTTCACGCTACAGTAATGCGTAACAATATCGTAAACGTAGTGTCGTTCGGAATCAAAGCCATAAACTGTTCGTAGGTAGCATCAACAAAAAAAGAAAGAACAGAAAGATAACAATGGGTAGTAGAGTCTATAGCGTCGTACTTTTTTTAATTTTTGCAGACTTTCACAACATTTTACGTCTCACATTATTATAAAATTGGATCAAATACTAATTAACAAACAAAGTAAAGGGATCGAAGAAAAATATAGAATGCTGAAATGCAATATTTGCCGTAGGCATAGAGACGTCTCTAAATTTATTATATACTTCGGGAATACTTTAACGTCAAAATCATCATCCTAGGGATAAAGACGTGATGTATGCGTGTACCTATCATTCTAGCGTTATCTTCCAGTTGCGGTATCGGTGTCTCATTAGACAGAATTATACATACATTTAATCACGTCTTTTTCCCAAATGGGGTATAGAGCCAAGCAGTCTCCCAAAGACTGAAAGGTCTGGTTCAGCTAATGATGGAATTGAGATTCAAATGCTGTGCTTCGGGGACCGCTGACAAATATGACATATTCAATGACATATTTTTTTTGACTTATATAATAATAATATTAGCTGATAGTATGAACTAAAGATACCATTCCTCTCTGAATTTATAGTGTGCTGTCAAAGTTACGTGACTAGCAATTTTAAACAGCTAACTATTCGTACAATGATTAATTTGCAACGTAACGGCGAACTGTGAGCGTGTCGCGAGGACTGTAAGAAGGCTTTAGGACAAGCGACGTGCGACAAAGTTTTTATTTCCCCCGGGGCTCACCGATCGCAGAGCCACCTGGGCGGCTCGGCATAGAAACCTATATTATTATTTGTTTGAACAAAACTTTCTGGTCTCTTGTGAGATAACTAAATTATGTTTGTGTCCCGAACGCCACTTGTATTCAATGTCTTGCACGTGATTTTGATATTCGGAAATGAAAATAAACTTTAGTTTTCAAATGCAAAAGTTCGCATTGCAGAATAGTGATCGTTCGCTTGGAATAAAAGAAATGAGCTCTTGTCTATATTCAAATTGTGTGTATTGAATGTGTAGAGAATTCGTGTTTCATTTATATAATTTTGTGGAGCTTATTTAATATTCTTGAAATATTTTAGTAGTTATAACTTACAAAACGACTTCACGAGTGGAGGATTTAAGAGCCTATATACAATTTGTTTCGTTTGTTGTTGTTGTCGTTTTTTATCCTAAAATATTAGTTTGTTATATTAAAATCTAGTTTAATCAGTCAAAAAAGAATACAAAATTACCAAAAAAATTACTACCATTTATTAGAAAATTGAGCATTTTACTTTAAAATTGGAATATCTTGGAATGAGTTCACTAATATCACTAGTGTCGAAAGTTTCCGACGTTCCAACTTCGATATCTGTCCAGATTTCAGCTGAAATTTTTAAATTAATTCACGAGAAATTTGAATATTTCTTTAACAAAGATATAGAAAGGATCGTATTTAGTTTAAAATTCATGATATTGCATGAAAAGAGAAAATAACGAGGTTGAAGTGAAATAACTTTGTAGGGTTCGAGAAAGATGTGGTCTCTGCCTGCCTCTCGGAGGAAAGAGGCGTGATTTAATGCATGTATTTAGTTACATAAGTTAAACAAATATGTGTCTATAATTTATGTATGTTTGTTATTCTTTCACACAACAAACGACTGAGCTGATGATGTACCTGCTGATGTACCAGCTACATTTCGGTAAATGTCATCAAACTTTTACAGAAATGTAGCTGGTACATCAAATGACACAAGGACTTTTTATAAACAAGCAAAACCACGTGCGAACTCTTGTAAAAAAAATTATCTGTGTATTTTGGGACCAGCAATAGAAAGTACCTATGTGTGTTTGATAAAGAGACTTTTCAAATACGTTTATAAGGACACGCTTGATTCGGTGTAAGTTTTTATCGCTTTACCAACATTTTCCTTTCACTGAAAACAATCTATAAAATCTTTGAATAAACAAACATTTGCTTCTTTTGCCCTTTTGCACTCGTAAAAGGGGACTGAGAACTTCCCCTAAACTTATTTAAACTTTTACCCTAGAAAATCCTTTTCGCGAGCAGTTTAAATGTGGAACAGAATATGTATCGAATGTAAGAATAAGGTTACCATGTTTATTGGTAGAAAGTGGTTTTAAATAAACTTGCTGTCTCTGATTTAATTTACCTGTTTAACAAGTTAATATTTACTAATCACCATCATATAGTATACCCAATAACATTTAATTTAAATACTAATAAATACAGAACTTGAATTTTTTTGATGATGCAGTTTATAACGCTCTTTGAAAACTGCCATCTTTGAATCATAATAAATAAAAATAAGGTAGCAACAAGCTGCCTCAATAATAATGTGAATCTGAATGAAATAAGTAAGAATCAAATAAAATTAGCAATGATTGCGAGTAATTAATGTTATTCAAAAGTTATGCTATAATAAAATATCACTATAATACGTCTACACCCTTAAATAAGTCCAGTAAATATATTACCAGACCCTCTAACAACATCTTGCTCAAACCAAACACCTACTGCTCCAACATAAAGGCCTGTCATATACCATCGATTAGTTTACGAGACGTGATAAGGGTAGCATATACTTTCAATAATGCGTAAATGGTGGATCGACTTTTCAAAGGGTCTGAACTTTAAGTTTGCCCTGAGGTATTCGAGGCAGTTTCTCAATTTTAACTTCAGTCGGTTGCCGAAGATTTACGAATTATCTCCGTTCTTTGACGGACTCATCAACTTTTTGTTGGTCTTGTAAAGCTGTTCTGGGTAATTAAACTTTACTTATAGTGCTAGGATGATTTGATACAGTGGCGCCGTGAATGGCCCAGAAAACTTTCTTATATTTTACGCCCTAATAAGTTTTAATTTATTTATAGTCTAAATTTTTTATTTGTTTTATTTAATAGTTATAAATAATGTCGTGTGCGAAGGATATCGAAGAAGGCAATTCAAGTACAAAACATAAAACAACACAGCAATACAACAAACAAAGGGGTTATATAAAATACTTTCATATCTGATCACAAAATAAAAAATATGACTTATTTGTTAGATTATGTGTTAATTGTTATAATTGCAAATTATGAGGAAAACAGATGGCGAGAAAAAGAGAGAGCACATAAAGATACAATAATAAAAACGCTAATTAAAATAAGTGTGATTTATCTATTCACTCTCTTTCTTAAAATATTTCTTTGTCAAGTTTGAATAAATCAGTAGTGTTTAAAGTTGGTGGTGCAAAAATACCAGTTCTCTAACACTCTCCGCCGCCGTGTGTCATTGTTTAGAGATCTCGGGAGCTGGAGTCAATATGCGGAACATTTCCTATTACACGCCCACTTCTTCCCGTGAACGGATGTATTCACATAGAGGTGTTAAATTATAAATAAAAAAAATGTTCAGAGTATGTTTGCTTCTTCATGATAAAAGAAATAAGTATCTCTTCATCTTGTCTTTATAAGAGGGGCCGGAGTCGGACTTTAATCATTATTCGGAATTGGTTAAGTCAGGATTTAACACGAAGCTATATGGAATGCAGGAATCGTGTCAAGTAGAAAGAGGTCTACAGCCATGTGTACTATAGAACGCGTAAAGTGAAAAATACCGTTAATTTCTCTTCTCGCGTGAATTCCGGGAAATTCTCTCAAAGTGCACCCGTAGACCACACAAGACTCTATTGTATAAGGGCCGTGCTTTGATATTTCAGTCAATTAGTTACTTTTTTTAGGTGTCAACTTATTTTTTATTTACACGGTAATCTCAGCTCTATATAAATCAGACCATATTTTTATTCCAACACAATTTGTAATGGAAGCGACACGCGGAGACAAGAGAGCAAGCCGGGCCACAGTCGGGGGCGGCGGCGGAATTACTTGCAAATTCCATTTGCGAAGTCGCGGCCAGGCGTCAAAAGAAACGGGTGCTGATTGGTGACTACCAGTATCACCACTACCACTGACCTTTTTTTATTGAAGTAATCTCACAATTCTTAAATTCGAAATTTCAGCCTTTCAATAATTTTAGCTGTAAGTTGTTTATTAGTCAGTCATTCAGAAATAGAAGGGTTTTATATATATATTGATGCTTGATTGGATGTGTGTTGAAATGTGTTTTACTTATTGTAATAAACTTGGGATTATTCTTGTAGGTGATGGGTCAGCACAATCTGTCAGTATTTGAATCTTAATCCTTGAACCGAACAGCCGAAAGTGACCTTTCAGTCTTTTATATGACTTACCTACGCAATAAGGGATATAGACGTGATTTTAGTATGTATACAACTAGAGTCATAATATGGTATAGAGATTGTAGTAATTTATACCTGTTCCTTGCTAAAACTTTCCCGAGCGCCTGATTATTGATTCGTAGATGAAGGTAATTTATAAGGTTTCTTAAGAGTTTACGTTTCGCAGACTCGGCAAAGTTGGAGAAGCTCCCGCTGTGTCTATAGCGTGGCTGTTTAAGCTCAGTTAATAGTTCGAGAAAAAAAATTACGGCATTTTTACATTTAATTTATTAATTTAATAAAACTAACATTTGTTCATCCCATCTCGGCCTTGTACCGATGAGGTAACTGGATGTGTAACCACGATCCAATACGGATTAGGTTTATCTGCAATGGTTGCGGAGGTCAGATTGAAGTCGGTTTTTGTAAAAACCTGACTCACCTAATCCGGGATCCGTCAGGATGGTCAATGGCATACCCCGGGATCCTCTCCAGAGTGGTGAGAATGCAACCGGGAGTAAAGCCAGGAGGAAAAAGAAAACTAACAATTTGTCGTTACATTTAAGTACAGAAAATCTTAATTTTAGGTTATATGATGCTCATAAAACTAAACCAATCTAAAAAGCATTATTAAGTAATGCTTCATTTCAATAGTTTTACTTGCACATTTTAATATTGCTTGACCTTCCCACACCTCGGTTGTAGCAGTTTGAAAGCACCAGGACAAATAACCAAGACGATGACGCTGTTCAGTTCTAAAATGAAAATTTTAAACAAAACATTGATATAAGACAAGCTGGATCTTCCGCTACTTTACGTTTGCTTCACCTGAAATCCAGCGAGAAACATGATCAGAACTTTCTTGTTTTCCATGTTTGTGGCATGATTACCAATGGCGGATAGGAAAGACTCGGACGCCGATTGGTATGTAAGTTACGACGCGTTACGGCGAACTTAGCTCATTACCAGTTCTACGCTGCTGGAATGACAATGGTGTGAATTTTTACTTCATTCCCGTCCACGCTTATTAGGTACTCGCTTCCAAGTAGTAGCGGGAGACTTGAGAACGTTAACGCCATATTGAATTTTCCAGTTTAACCCTAGACGCTGTTTTGTATTTTGCAACTTTGAAACAGTCCGCATTTTAAATGTAAGATGCTGACGAGCACTGCATTTATTAGAGAATTACATTACTTTGATGGTTGCGTAGCATTAATTGGAATAGGCACTGTGGTATTTCATTTACATATTCTTCGTCTACATCTCTTTAAGAGTAGACAGAGCCAACAGTCATAAAAAGAATGAAAGGCTTCAGCTGTTAATGGAATTTGGTTGAAATAGTGACAATACCAGCCCATTGCGCACAAGAAGAATCCCAATCAATTAATTATTTCATTTAAATTCAGATTTTATTTAATCGGATTTGGACATTGGCTTTTGCATTGGGGCTTTAAACTTGATAACGTCTTCTTAGTCTGCAGCCTAAAGAGCAACTACAGAACTTTTAATGTTAGGCGAACGGCTTTTGATACACATTTTTCCAATGTTGGAACATGGCATAGCGGAATTAGTGCATTTAGAAACTAATCCGTTGTTACCAACTGGTACATCCAGAAATGTCGCATTTAATATAATGAATAATTGACAGCACTAGTGCCACCGCAAAGTGTTTATTGTGATAGCCTGGCTCCGTCGCGTCATGTGAAAATAAAACACCTACAGTTTTCCGCTCAATCACACAAGGAATGTCTGTAAGTCACTGTAGTTTTAAACGAGTTAAACGCCAAGGAAATATTTCTGAAAAGTGGATTATATTTCACAGACACTAAGTTTGAAACTGCCCAAGTTTTTCTGGTATTGTTAGCTCGGTGTCGTTTCAGCGACAGAGTTGAGAATGCAAGGAGTTACGCGAACGGATTAGAAATAAAGCAATGAATGTCGAGTGCCGTGGGAATAAGGTTGATAATGACGTGAGTGGTCGCGGTTTGCCCGTGAGAGCTTGAATTGAGGGAAGGCGGCAGTAAATAACAAGCCAGATCGGATTATTTCGATAAGATCGTAAAATGAAACAAGGCGCGCCGCAGTGGGACGTTTTCTTTTTGAATATGTCACATGTTAACCATTGGCCACGTGTTTATGTGAAATTTGATCTTCGAAAGCGTGTAGTGGTGTTTCGGTTGTGATAAAAACTCGCAATGTACTTTTTGGATCTTTTGTAGACTAGATGCATGAGTTTATCGGTTTGGAGTGGATCACGATCAGATAACGGTATTTTTAAGTATGTACCAAAATAACTACAGTCAAGGACAAGATTAGGAAGAAGCCCCCGGGGAGGAAGAAGCCGGCGGGTCCAATGGTCACAATCTTGTCCTGTCACATATGTATTTACGTGAAACCATTGTCGTCCGATACCCGAATACTAAATATTGTGCATGTGCATTTAATTGTGAAGTAGTCGCACGTTGTTTCCAAAGGCCCACCAGTAGTAACACATTACCTTCTCTCAAAACGAACCCAGCTCTTAACCTTTTTAAAATATATCCAACAATTTGAATAAATACAGCAGCGATGGGTAACGAGGGCCGGCGTCGGCACGCGCCAATGCCGACAATCTTATTTTTCCGGAAGGCGCTCGGCTTATTGCCTACGTGCCGGCGGGCCCGGCTCACGTCATATTATTCTATCGAGCGGCTATCGGCGGCCACCACACGATATTAGTACCCACTGCCTTCTTCAGATATTGCCTGGCCGTAAATAAGAAACACTTAGACTTATCACCTAAAGAAGCGTCAACATTCCGGGCGCTAAATTTTTATGACAAAACTAGAGTTCGCTCGTAGATCGCCCACGTGAAGGAAGATAAGAAACCTCATCTGTCAGTGCCATCTTCAACATTCTTTCCAGTGTAACAGCGTCGCATACATAAAATCACGCCCCTTTGCCTGAGGGGTAGGCAGAGACTACATCTTTCCACTTGCCACGATCCCTGCATTCTTCTTTCGGAAAAAACCCCTCTTTCTTATATGAAATAATATAAAAAACGCACTTATAACTCTCTTCATGCAAGCTCGTCGATTTCAGGCACTCTTGACCTTACCTTCTTCCAGAATGTCTTCGACGTGATCAAGGAGTATTCTGCTAGGCCTTCCCAATCCGACAATTTGTCACTGTTTAAATCTCAATTCTATCATTAAGCCAAGCAGCTGAACGTGGTCTATCAGTCTTTTTAAGACTGTTGACTCTGTCCACCCCGCAAGGGATATAGACGTGATTTTATGTATGTATACATGTACGTAAAATACCAAATGAGCTCTACTTGAGAAAAATTGAAAATGAAAATGATAATTAGTTCTAAATTTAATGAGCTTGATCGTCCGATCTTTCAATCCAATCAATGCTTAAGAAGTAAAGAATCCTTCACAATGGAACTTGTGTATTACAATTACGCAAACAATAACGTAATAAGGGTTGCCACAGGCGGCACACTGTAGCTGCTGAATGTCACCGCGGAGAGATGTCGAAAAAGTGAAAGTTTTTATCGGTGCTCCCCGGGTGCCCGTTCTCATTTCGCGGAGCCACTCTTGATCGCAATCGCTGGCAGGGCTGCCTCGCCAGATAATTGCCGATATGATATGTCTAGATACTTGAGACATGCTGCTTTTGTTGGGCTGCTCAATTTTCCTATCGGTTTGATTAAATTGTAACTAGTATTACGACGTTTCATATAGGTTTGGTTAAGAAAATATAAACCTGTATGGCTGCTAGCTTAGGCTTAGTAGATTGTAGATAAAACACAATTTTCAGATGTTTTTATTTATGCATTTTTAAATAGTCAGGAGCTTATAACATTCATTTATACATGACATTTGACATACGTCAAAAGACATTGTAAGCGTGATCACCCTTCTCCATAATGTTTAAGAGAAAGGGTCCGCTTGGAAAAATAATATAACCGTAACAAAGCTAAATAAAATATGATTCTGGTTCTGATCGAGGTTTAGGGTTGTGGAGGTGAACATCACTCGTCTTATCTAAAATCCAGTAACCTCGTTAAATTAAGAAGAGGACCCGGAGCTCTGAAACAATAATTGGGAACATACCCGGGTGATGATGATATCAGAAGCCCTTTTTTATTTATAAAGTGCGTTGCTTAAAACAGAGAGCATTAACTCTGGCTTTTTGAACAAACAACCCTATTACCAGTGGGAGTGAAGAGTAAAGAAAAAAGGTGTACACTCAAGGGGACGATACGTCAAAAAATTATGTGACCCAGCACGACGCAGCGAGACGGCGACGCGCGACGAGTCGGACGATTTGTATCACTTTGCGCAGAGATTTCATTCATTAGGTTGATAGAAGGCCCGCCCTGTGATGAGAAATGTCAGGTATTCCTCATCACTAGCTTGCGGATACTTGGTTTGAAATGTGTGTTAAGTAGTACTCCATCCACTTTATGGAGGTAAGGTTGTAACTATGACTAACGCCAGGACGAAGAAGTGGACTCAAGGGGAGGAAACATCAAAAAATGTGTGACCCAGCAAGATGCAGCTAGACGGCGACGCGCGATGAATCGAACGATTTGTATCACTTTGCGCAGAGATTTCATTCATTACGTTGATGGGATAGATTTAACGGCATGGGATATGATGGGAGTGTAATGTTGCTTGTAATAGAATGCCGTAAGTATTATAATTTTTTTTACTTACGTTTTTCATCACTGTTGCGGATTTAGGGTTTGCAAAGTTATATTTCCGGGTGATTGTTGATTGATCCCAGTAGGTATGGAGTTAATAAAAATATCTAATTTAGATTATTTTTGTTCCTAGTAGAGTCGTCTCCTCTAGATAGTTTTCAACTAGTTTTCACCCAATAATTCGATCAATAAGACAAAAGGAGAACACACAATGTCGTAATAAAACTTTTTTATTTAAATCAAAAATATTTAATTATCAGAATCATCTCAAACGTTATTTCGCAAGGTCAATGCCGCACATACGGGCGATCACCGTTGCCTAACTATCACCACAGAAATCGTTATTCCAATTTCTATGGGTGGGACATTTTAGCGGCTCCGCGCGGTGCCGGGCCCTAATAAAACGACCGAGGTTACGGCGTGTTTGCCGTGACGCCCGAGATGACAGATACGGCACGCCAGCCTCACCCCAGGCCTTCTTCTAAACTAGTACAACACGTACCTACCACCGAATGTTTTGACTCGCTAGATTTAGAATGGCATATCAAGGTAGATTTTGATATTTGTTTTTTATGATACCTTTTTTATTAAGTCTCGATTAGCATACATAATATTTTATTGACGTCTACGGGGATGTCTTATTGACATCATACATATTTCAAAGGAATTAATGAATTTGATTTTTTTTTAACATGAGGAAAAAAAACGATAACATTAAGCCAAAAAGCTAAACGTGGCCTATCAGTCTCTTCAAGACTGTTGGCTCTGTCTACACTGCAAGGGATATAGATGTAACTATATGAATGAATGAATGAGAAAGAACGAATCGTTTCTTCAAGACTGTTGGCTCTGTCTACGCCGCAAGCGATATAGATGAATGAATTAATGAGAAAGAACGAATCGTTTATTATTATTATTAAACAAGGGTCTTCAGATCGATATTCTTAATTTTAAGGTGATTTTTAAAAATTAACTTTATTTTTACGGCGTCTGTGTTGCAGCGGTAGTACGCTTGTCTGTGACACCGGAGGTCCCAGGTTTGAATCCCGGCCAGGGCATGATGAGAAAAGAACTTTTTCTGATTGGCCTGGGTCTTATGTTTATCTATATAAGTATTTATTATAAAATATAGTATCGTTGAGTTAGTATCTCGTAACCCAAGTCTCGAACTTACTTCGAGGCTAACTCAATCTGTGTAATTTGTCCCGTATGTATGTATGTATGTAATTATTTGGACAGTATTAGGTACTGGTTTGTTCTGCTACGCCACGTAGCTATAACTTCGTAACAAATTTCGATCTCGTAAAAGCAATTTACATTACTTTGTAGCTATTAGCAGCTTAGTTGCGATGTAGTAACCAATGTAAAAAATACAAGGAGTTAAGTCACTCCCAGCAAATCTCATTGCGAATATTTATAAATAAGCAAAAAAAAGGTTTAATAAAACTTCAATTTACTTTTAAATCCTGTTGTCAAAAATTTACATGAGTATAGCATGTATGGCAACAGGAAAATTTCTTGATTAAAATTTAAGGTTTTCTTTTGCGTGTTTATTTCATACGCTTTTTAAAATTTCTTCGGTGAGTCACTTTAAGAACAGGCTAAGTGCACATAATAGTAATTAATATGTTCTCAAAGACGGAACCACCGTTTTAAATATAAAGGTATCATTAAGATTCCTCTATTTGTGTTTAGATTTTCAAGTACGATAAATAACTTAGCGAGCAACTAGCGCACGGAGATCATAACTCAAAGGGGTTCCGTACATAAATCATAGTTTAATATCATTAAGCGGCTGCGCCTAAAGTACGCTTTAAAACTACCCTCTAATTCACCCCTGAAGACTTTCCACTTAACATATGACTGTATTCTACATATCGTTTATAATAGTCACTTTTATAAAAGCATTTTGCTTTTCAGAATGCGAAATTTAAACACCACTAATATCCCTTGTGGGGTAGATAGAGGAAACAGACTTGATGGGAAGCCTGATAGTTAGTTAGTAAATAAGGTAGTGGACGGTTGTTTAAAAAATTTAATCGACGTCACATGTGTTTGTTTTATAGGTATGAATGCTAGGAATTATTATTTTCAAAATATATCAGATTTTGTTGGGGAAAAAATTGAATTTCCGTTTACTTATAACACCCTACTATTAACACCATACTTTTTGTATTCTAATTCGTACGCGTGAAATATTTAAATCTTAAATTATAATAATTTTGAGGTAAGCACCTGGTAGCTTAACAAATACAATACTTAATTATGTAGTGTTGATACAAAAATTCTTCCATTTCTTTAGATAGAATAAAAGGCACACTTTAAACTGCAGTGACATTTTTCTTTATGAACCCTCTGTTTGTTTTTATTAATTCCTACTCCCCAGACTGGAATAAAAGCTAAGAAGGAACATTTTTTATGCTTTAATACTGTTAAGTAAATGTTGCTTACCGTCTCGAAAACATGGCGTTGCAATTTTATTGTTTCACTTTTCCAAAAAATTTAATTTTAGTATAGACTTTATACATGACTAAGTTTTTACCCGCAACTTCGCTCGCGCGAATTAGCTCCACCAACCAAAGAATATGGGTTTTTCGCAGATCCCTCGTTAACTATAATTTTTACCGGGATAAAAAGTACTGTTTGTACAGACAAACAGTACTTTTTATTAAGTTATTTTTAAATTAAGAGTCTCGAAGAACTGTTTTTCGAGACTCTTAATTATATTTAAGCAAAATTTCAAGAAGATTAGTTAAGTAGATAACTCGTAAAGAGTTAAAATACTTTAGTTGCCCTGAAACTGAAGATGCTGCTGACAATGAACAAAAATAAAATGTTGGAAAGCGGACCCTTGCCCCGTAGCTTAGTAGCGGAACTAAGAACAAGGCAACTGGACTAATTTCTGCATTGAATGTGTCTATAAACAAGTATAATCTATATAATAAAAAGTATATTTATAATAATTAACTACGATTATGAAAAATCAATAATGATCTAATTTAATTATATTATTTACGACGATTGCTCTAATAGATTATTTCTTACATGATAGAACATTTTTCATTTTAAAGATTTTGAAAGAAAAACAAATGGACTCTGTATAAAATGTAAACAAATATAATATGGCAAACCGTGCTGTGTGTGCTGGAAAGTTGAGTAATATTTAACACTGTTGCCAACCAATAATTCTGATATGGTAATAAAGGAGGCAAAGAGAATTTCAGTTAAAAACTACAGACGGTACGTTTATATTTATTTGCTGCTTGGAGCACAGAGCAAGTTGTTTTAATTCTCAGTAGGAAGTAACGCTGTATACCGATATACATTTTCACTATTTACGATGCTCAATGTTCTCTTTGAAACTTTTTATGAATAATATTATGCATGCTCTATTTTAATTAAATTCTTTAGAGTTCATTTATCGCTGAATTTTAATGACTCCTTAGCTGAAGGCGCATACTATCGTGCTAATTAGAACTTCAAAGTTACATTCTGATTTCGCGTTTTAACTTAAGTTCAAGTCAGCCGTTGAATTGGAAGAAGAAAATGTGTTGTGATTAAAAGTAAGTTTGGCGTTTAAATTCCTAGTTAAATGATTAAGTCAAACCATTATTCAAACCCACAAGATTTTAAGTCAGTGAACCCGAATCGATATCCATTCGTATAAATGTAAAAGCGTTCAAGGAAAGCTGTAAAATTATTTGGCATGTACCCTCTATCTCGATTCCATTCGAATAATTCTAAGGCTCACGAATTGATTCGACAAGTTAACGACTCGAGAAGTCATAAAGTTGTCGGCGTCTCACTCCTTAATATAGTCGCGTTGCAAGAAACAATTAGACAGGGGCACAATCATCCTACATTGTTCAGTGGATATTCAAAATTAATTATGGATGCGGTATTTCGAAGTAGATTACGCCCGCACGGCAATTTCGCCAAGCTCTTATGCACGTCCAGATTAAAATAGCTTACATGCAACATTTCTAATCTCTACACCCAATTGTTTGAGCTATGCGTTTACATGGCAGTGACGCAATATTTTTTATATATACACTAATCGTTGTCATATTTAATAGAGAAAAAAAAAATACTCATCGCAAACAATTGTGGCACTCAAAGTAAAGCTTTCATTTACATGCGAAACAATTTACAATCGATAAAGCGAACTGGATTTGACGCTCGTTCAAATTGATTGATCTCTGCTCTCCAGGGAGCGCATCTATTCATTTCTGTAAGTTGCCGTCTCCACATTTTTCTTGCTCTCAGTTCCACGGGTACATGTCGAATGGCGTGTAATACGGCGGGTATAAATCGTAGACACGGTGACGAACCCCGCGTTACACTCCAAATGAGAACATCTACGCGATGTGATCTCCGGTAAAATTTCCTTTTAATTGTCTCCTCGGATGTACGATGTTCATATTATTACCTTATGCGAATTTTATTTTATATCACTTGTGTTTGGATATTAAACGAATACTTCGTTTTGACGATAAGTGTTTTTTACTTTCCCAAATGATTGATTTAGTTTCTTGGGTTTGTTTGGTAAATAATATATAAGTAGCTGAAATAAAAACATTTATTGATTTCATTTCAGAATATTGTATTTTAGGATAAATGTAATAAGTTAGAAACAATAGGTGTATCGTGATTAAATGGAGTGCAAAAAAGGCCTTAAAATTAACACTCGCTGATCGAAGCGAAAAAATTCATCTACTTTCTCTTTTTCTCATTATTTCATAGATATTTTAAGTGATATTCCATTTCTGTGAAAAACGTTGTAGAATTTGATTTGAAATACCGTGCGTGTAAACTGCAATTTTTTTTAACTGGGAACTTTCAGTTACAATGCAGGAATGTTGATTAAATTTTGCTAACTTTCTGACAGTTTAAAATATATAGGATTATAGCTCAATCTTCAATTATAACTACATTAAGAATAAGAATAGAATGAGATCGTGTAATTATACTTTGCCAATCCAGGATTTCAGCCAAAGACGCACCTCGGGCACCTTCTCCAAAGAGATCAGGACGAAACCGGTAAACGCCAGGAGAATCATGATGGTACGGGCTATTTTCTTCTGAATGATTGTTATTTTCATATCAATAACGGTATCATTGTAGGTGCAAGTACTTTTATAAGCACTCTGTATTTAAAGTGCTTCGCAGACATAACGCGGAGAACGGTAGACTTGCACAATATTCAAATGAAATTGCATCTTTGCCAAAACTAGCGGTAGAATGGCGTCGCAAACATTAATATACAATGGAATTTCTGACCCTTCTTTGTCGCCGGCTGTTTTTATAGGTTGTTGAATAAGCATTAATGGGAATTTCAAGGTACAAATTACTGTTCGGTTTACCTTTGAAGCAGTTTTGTATAAGCATCAATGGTAAATGGAACGGTTTTAATGCGAAATGCTTTATACCTCTATAAAATTAATAATTTACTTACATAGTTGTTTGATTGAACAAATAATAATTATACTCACTCATAGATTCAATAAGTATACTAACATAGCCTCAGAGGAGTAGGCAGAAATAATATCTTTCCATTCACACACTTTAAATAGATGACTTACACAATTTAAAAATTCGGTTTTTAAATTGTGTACGTACGTACGTTTACCGTAGGTAAAATTAAAATATAATTTGTTTGTTTATTATGAAACAAACGTTTTATATGGTAATCGGTAAGTTTCCATCGTTTTGTTACTTTTGACTGCAAAATGCAATACTGTCTGAGTAAATTCCATTTAAAATAACTTAACGAGCAAAGTTTTCTCGTTTATTCTGAGAGCTCATTCGAGTGGACATGAAATGTGGGTACAATAAATACAAGATTTTCTAAACCAAAATAAATATACCCAACAAGAATTATTATAGTTATTTAAGACGAACATACATGATGATGATTTCCACATCTCACAGGTATAGCTATAAATGCTTCAATATAATAGATCAAGGTATATAGAATGATTGAAAAATTACTGTTGCCATGTCATCCTAATGGGGTAGATATAGCCTCTTATATTATTGCAAAGACATAAAACTGATACCATGTGTAGCTCTATGTGTCCCTTTAAAGCTATAAATAGCTACGTAAAAATAGATTTTAGCTTCAAGTCAACATTTATCCTTGCATCGGCAGTTTAACTTATTAAACAGATTACTCCATAGTACAGAGAGTTTAATTCATTATACTTAGTCATCGGCCAAAGCACATCTGGCTCGGGTTAGGTATTTACTGCCAAGAGCTGGATAGGCCTGCATCAATAGCAAACGCAATTAGTTTGAGTGCATCGTTTTTGATGTAGTGCAGCCGCTGACAGCCGCTGTGAAGAGTCATCCAATATAAATAATCAACTACATGGTACGAAAACAATTTACCAAAATTTAAAAAAGGTATTTGAATTAATTCCGATAAGGCGTTTATTTTACAAACGTACGGTGCAATCTTATTTATGTCTCAATATTTTATATTTACTCTTAAAATATTTGTGTACTAAGATAATAATTACTGCCAAATATTAAAATTGAGTTTATTTTATTATACGAATTGAATATTTAAAAAAAATGTTACGCACATGCAAGTAGCTTAGGTAAAAAATCGAGACTCTCACTTATATGCAATAATTTTATCAAACTAGTGTAGAGTTATAATAATGACCCAACACCAGAAATTAATAACGGTTGGGGTACA
This sequence comes from Amyelois transitella, assembly GCF_032362555.1. Classification (NCBI taxonomy): domain Eukaryota; kingdom Metazoa; phylum Arthropoda; class Insecta; order Lepidoptera; family Pyralidae; genus Amyelois; species Amyelois transitella. Next base: position 6,020,058 of record NC_083506.1, on the reverse strand, counting down.
TCCCCATCCCATAGTAATCCCGTTCAGAAACTCAACCTTATAAATTAGTAAGGATCTACATAGTCATCATATAATATTAGACCTTCGTTGTGTTGGCTATGGAATCTACATGTGTATTATATATTTTGTAAATTACGGTGTTCCTACATAAATAACTAATCTGGAGCATATAATCTAACTAATATTATAAAGGGAAACTTCTTTTTTTATTTGTTACAAATTAACTTAAAAACTATTGAACGATTTTGATAAATTTTGACATAGTAACACAGGTAATATAATAAATACCTTTTTTGTTTCTAGGAAACACAGGAAGTATTTCCTAAGGCAGTAAAGCCTTGCGTAAAAGTTTTAATCAAATATACCAGTTGAAGTTGTAAAAATTTTCTTTGTTTTTGCGTTTGATTATTACCTTATCAGCATGGAGTTTGAACTATAAACTTATTATAATATTAGTTCAATTTTTATAATAATTCAATAATGACAAATTTTAATAATTGGGTTGAGATTGAGATTTTAAAAAGTTGAATTGATTACATATTTCTTAGGGTGATCGTAGAACATCGTCGTCATCATGGGGTTTGCAAAGGGTCTGCAGAAGTTATGCTTAGGTTGCAGGAAAAAGCTAGATGCTTGCCGCTTTCAATCAGTCAAAGACTTCACTCTTTTGTTTCGTTGAGATGATAATGATTATGTATTTTATTAATGTTCTCGTAAGGTAACAAATAATATATTAAAACAATATTTTATAAGACTTCATTTAGGAAACATTATAATTTTCAAGAACCATTATAGCAGTATGAACATGAACACGTACAAAAACGTAACGTTTTCTCTCTACTTATCACATATAAGGCGTTAAAAAAAGCTTTGTAATTACATTTGTAAATGCTATTGTCACAATCACTTACCGAATGAGGTACCCAAGTAATAAAGGTAAACGAGATAAGACCCTCGACAGAAGATAATTGGCACACCGCCGTGCTGTTCATCAGGACTGTTTTTAATATTATTAATTAACAGGCGAGCGAGACGTTCGACTACGATGGAGGTGTGTTCTTGTTGGACCTGAAAGCGTTTTAAAATTATTTACCTACTAATAAATATGAATGTCAAATACATTAAATTATTGAATTATGTTTATGTCTTTATCCCTAACAGGGTAGACAGATCCAACAGTCCCGCAAATACTGATATTGAGATTCAAATAGTGACAAGTTCCCAGCCCATAACCTAAAAGAATAATCCCAAATTTATAAGCCTCTCTTTTATTCGGCTTTTACGATATACATTAGAAAGAGATGGAGAGGTCCCATTCAAAAGTGCCAGAAACAAAACGGCAATAAATTTTAATTAAAAATAAATTTTTATGATTTAAATTTATTATTATAATAAGCTCTAGCCAGCATAACTATAAGAAATAAAACTGAAAATAAAATCTATAAGAAATAGTTGCATTCTCACCTATGTAATAAGGTAATCTATGATGACTTGATAACAAAATTGATAATATTTTTTTTATTGAAAACAATTTATGAACAAAATCTTGAAAATAAATAAGTGAAAATGACTTATATATTTAGACACGCAGCTTATTACGTTAGATTAGGTACATACTTATATTTTAAAACTACAATGTAAATGACGTCCCGACCTTAAAAATTACTTACAAATAAATTGTAGGTAAGTGTTATTTTCGGCGCCATTGGGAATAAAACTAGAATATTTGCCATCCGGAATTCCGTCGATGTGTGCTCAACACTGTTGATTTACGATTTCATTAGTTGCGTGCAGCCGACGAGAGTGCCTATAATACATCGAGTACTGATTGCAACGATTATCACAATTTGACGTGCATATTTAATTTCGTTACGTAACATCGTACCACAATATCTATTCCCAGTGAATTTAGGGTTACTAAGAGAGACAAAGAAGAATGTTTGTCAAGTATAATCACCATTATCTAAGTTCGGTTTATTCGGTATAACTGAACCTGTGTTTTTCTTCATAAGAGTATTAAAAGGTACGTTATTACATCATTGTACCTAATCTAAGGGAAACTTTTGATTGGGTTCTTAGACGTGTAATAGTTTTTGAAAAGTAAATTGAAATTGTGACTTACTTCATGATTATTTTTTTGAAAGTTTGATAAATGTACAAACATTTAAAAGTCATTTAATCTTATCTAGATCTATCATTACGTTTTTTTTTATTAAAATAACAAGGTGTAACAAAAAACTTCTTCTGCTTATTATTGTTTCGGTATTTACTTTGGGATGATTCCAGAAGAGTAAGTAATAACTTTTCACGAAATTTGGCAAATGTTCATTTTCCTCTTTGGCAAGCTAAATAGTTTGGTCTTTAATTTTTTCTTGCGAATTCAAAATACAACGGTTAAAAGTCAAGCTTTTGCATAAAATGGTAAAGAATACGCTAGTTTAAGTATTTTGTTTAATTAGTGTCTGTTTGGTTATTTGATTAAAGGTATTTATTGTAACTTTATTTCGTTATATCTCCGAAACTTAAAAGAATTACTTAGATCAATTAATAATTTGGAGCAATCTCGTAACGATGCTTATTTAAGGCCTGATGATGGAAAATAGGACAAATCGTGGACTCTTCAAATTGAGACATTTGATTCTGATAGTTATCACCTAACACAGAGTAGATGATGAAATTCTGTTCTTTTATAAGTTTAAAGTATTGAATAATGAAATCGCTGCGATTCCAATAGCATCGCATCAGGGTCCGTCATATTATTTGTCAAAGCCGTCATCGGCAGGCGCGCGGTGCGAGCGACGCGCTATCCAATTACACATTCGCAATATTTTCTATGCGATGACGCTTCAACGCAATCAATCTGCGCCAAACTACTGGAAAACTATCCACTATTTCATTATATTCCATTTTAAAATAATCTAAGTGTTATTTCTATTACAAATGTTTGATTTATTGGATTTTCGGCGTCCTATTTTTTTTTTGCTAAGAATTTACAACAGTTTACCCGTAGCCAACTTATTGTCTTTATCGTGCTCTATATGATCCTATAATGTTCAGTTGCTATACGCAGGTTCTACTGTTGTTTTATTTAAAAAAATGACCAAAGTCTACGAACTCGGTTTCGGCTACTATTTCGAGTCAGATAACTAAACCGCTCGCCTACCGACGATAATTCGCAAAACTGTGTTAGTATAATTTGTTAAATACTAGTATATTTTCCTCATTATACGAATGATAAAAAACACTTGCAAACTTTTAAATGTCTCGAGAAAAATTCCAAGTTGAAACTAAGTTGCGGAAAGCAGGTCGTTTTAAAGATGTAGAGATAAGTGGCATGCGGTGGATGAGAATAGATCAAGTGCAACTTACCGACGGAAGCCCGCTCCCGGAGCCGGCCCGCTGTCGGAGCACACTCACGGCTGCTGGTTCTGGGAAAAAATCTTTTAGATTTCTATGCGACATTGATTTTTGTGGATATTTAAACTGGTTTTAACTGAGTTTTACTTTTCTTATAAGTAAACGAAGAATTATTATTAAACAGACTGTTTTCCTACAAAAATGCGAAGATGAAAAATCATCAGTATACTAATGGGCCTTCAAATCTGTGAGATAGAGGCTTTGTCTAGTCTGTAAGGGATAAAAACCTTATTTGTATGTGTGCATGTTATTTAATTATTAGTGATTGATAAGCACTAGAATTTTTTTCCTTTTTCTATTTTTTATGTTGATATAGTAAGAGGGGTCATTAAAACTAGTGCATAAAATTTGCTGTCAGGCAAACATCTTATTCTATTACTATCTAAATCACAGTATGTAGAATACATATCTTAAGCAGCTTCAGGCTACCATATACACAATACACATATACCGGGGCGGGAAACGATTTGTAAAGATTTAAAACTATAAGACGATTGTTTTGACGTTATGATAAAAACAAAATTACTAACTTAAAACTCTATTGAAACACGCAGAATAATTACCATTTACGATAATAAATTCACGCGTCCTTCCAAAGAAGCGATAACGCGGGGCGAACATTGCATGTGTATATCGCCTTTGAACCGGTGTGTCCCGGCCGTGTCGTAACAAAAATAGTCCCACATAGTTCCCTAACACTTAGGAGGCGAGTCGGAGGTCGATTGAATATTCGCTAGTCGGGAAATGCGATCCACTTCCCACTTGATTTCAGATTCCGGTAGTTCTTATCATGCTGAACTATGTTGGTATTTTTTATTTGTTTAATTAAACTTAATTTGGTTTGTCTTGAAACTGTTATTTGTAGAAGCAGTAAACGTGTATCTATCATTCATCTAAATGAGGTGTTTGGTTGTTGGATATATTTTTTTTCATAAATACCTAGCATCTTCTAAGTGTGATTTATATTCCTACTTTTTTTAAAGTAATATTTTAACTGCGGCAAGATGTTTTAAATAGATTTAGTGGTAAAAGTTCATAAGGCCTTTTACAGCAGCAAACACTTACCTGCGACCGCATCGAGGATAGTTGAATAGTGCTCGACGTTTTATTTTTCAGGCTCTCCCGGTAAAATGTTTTGAAAGGACCGATTTCACTTTGCGTCTACCCCCCCTCCCTCCGCGTCTCCGCCGCCAACTACCATTGTAAGGCAACTACAATCGTACATTATTGTTTCACAGTCCCTGTACCCACTCCCACTCCTTTTTATTTCAGGCTTTCATTCAAAACCGTATCTTTGCACGGTTGAGTTATGGTGATGAAATTAAAACGGGCTTTTAGTCGGGCGTTTTGTTTGCGTAGTGATAGCGGTCTATCTGGGTTTTTATGAAGATTATTATTTTTATGCTCTCGGATAAAACTCGGGAGTAATTAACGGAGATAGAAATGCATTTTTCACAGAAGATCTGACTCGAATGTTGTACTTAATCTGGTTTTCTCTTAAATAAGTCTGAGATTGCCTATGATAGTTTACATAAGTATATATAGGTAGGTATGTGGACAAATTGAATAATTATGAAAAGAGTCATTTAGTTTAAGGTATACATACACCTTTGTGTCTTATACATCGTCCACCATCCATGATCATAAACATCGAAATCCCCTGGGGCTGGGGACCTCCTAAAACCACCATCCAGAATGGGCAAGTCAGTTGTCAAAATTTTAAGTAGCAGTTTAAATAACTGGCTGTCAAATAAAATAATTTTTTTTTAAAGTTTATACTTTTTTTTGAACTTTTAATTCTCGAACACAATATACCGTATGTATAACAGTTAACACAAGTAAGGTAATGTGTGGCTGGAAATTGCTGGCGTGTTAGAGATGACCATGACCATCCTCATTGTTTATATTGGTAGGTAATTAGAACCTTGTTTGCTCTACTGATTTGCTATCTGATGTGTATTAAGCTTCGATAATGATATGAGAACAAATCATATTTGTTAGACATCATACATTAAGGTACGCGAGAACATTCGTTTATTGAACAATTACGTGAGTTTATTATGACTAGGTATTGAAAAACCCAGATCATAGAAAGTACCTATTGGGCTTTTTGTTGTAGCCTCACACATACCCTTTAGACAAGACGTATATTCTATTTAGATAGATAGACGTATATTTTAGAGCACGAGGATTATAGACGGGTACAAAAATGGTTTTCCATGCTATTCTGGTAGCCAAGAAAAACATAGAGCGTGCCAGCTAGCTGTCATTATTAAGTCATCCAATTGAAGGCCACACCTTCAAGTCTTCTTGAGACTGTTGGCTTTGTCTACCTCGTTAGGGAGACGTGATTATATGATATACTTCACGCTTTTTTACCTTATGAAGTAGACAGTCTCAACAGTTTCGAAGAGGCTATAAGGCCACGTTTATATATGGCTTAATGATGGAATTAAGATTCAAATAGTGACAGGTTGCTAGCTCATCGCCTAAAAAAAGGACCCAAGTTTATTAGCCTTTCCCTTGATTGTCTTTTACAGTCTGTATGTATATGAATGTATCAAATTTAATCAATGTTTAATACCTATACGACGTCACAGTACAAATCATTAGCAGCATGGGGATGGCTTGTTGCCGCCACTCGCTGTTTGCATCAGTAATTAAACTCTGTTTGCACCCCTGATTTACGCTAGTGTCCATCCTAAACAATATATTACTTCAGAGTGCAGTAGAACATTAAATTAATTATTTTAGACTATAACCACTCATATGTCATACATACATGCATAATAGTGTCTTTATACATTAAGAGGTAGTCAGAGCCAACAGTCTTGGAAGAAGTGTAACCACGTTCTGCTCTATGGTTTTACCATACGTGATGTTAAGTCCATTTCTGAAGCAATATTTATATAAAATGATGTAGTTTTTCACATCTCTAAACATTTGTGACAGTAGAACTTCATAGTACGTTTTATTAAACTAGATTTTGACTGCATACGAGTACACTCAAATTTTCATTACGTTCCGTCAATTTCGCATATATATAATTCAGAGTCTGGAGACGGACATAGGGTAATTTTCACCTCAGTAAAAACGATAGCTCACGAGGGATTTGCAAAAGAATTGTATCTATTTTTTAGGTGTAGCTAAATTCGCGCGGGCAAAGCTGCGGGTAAAATATAGTGGGATGTAAGAGCTTATCAGTAATATCATGGATACCTTTACACAAAATTTGTTGCACAAAATTGACGTTCTAACTTTTTTAATCACGAACAAATTTATCTCATACCGAAACTATGAATTTGATCAAAGTTTTGTATGTACGTATTGTCGTACTGCAAACCATTAGGAGGGAGACTGCAGACATGCTCTACACTCATATACTTCTACAAGGCGTTAGTCTCAATACAATCAAACCTTTCTAGAAAAGAGTCCGAGATGCACCTATGACTACGATACTGGAAGATAAGGTAGCCTTTTACACGAACTGAACTTTTATATCGTTAACCTTTCGACCACCGACGCTCGATACTGTTCTTTTATAATCAATAATAATAAAATTAAGATAATAAAACAAGTAAGTATCAAAATCCCACGTAAACAATATGAAGTTTGATCTAAGTTTGGTTGTATGTATCGTCGCACTGCAAATCATTAGCAGGATAGAGACTGCGGCCACACTCGCTGTTTGCATTCGTAATTAATACACTGTTTGCTCTCCTGATTTACGATACCGTCCGTTGTGAACTAATGTGTTAATAGCTTAGAAAATTATACCGGAGCGCGCCGTCGCTGAAATAAATCGAGAATGCATGCGCGGAAGGAATTTCATTTTAGTAATTTATTTTTATCGTTCTTATTAAAAGTATCGTGGTTCAGTATTCAGTAACATTTGGCATTATAGTTTTTGTATCAAAATAATAAATCAGTCTTATAATACCGAAGACTTAATGAAACTCAAAACGAAGTATTTTCCGTATTTATTTATGTATAAATTTTGTAAAATCGTTGTTTTAAAAAATGTATCACTTTTAACAGGGAACTAAAAATTTACAAAATGAATATTTTTGGAACAAATTCCAAGCGTTTTCATAACAGCAACTATAATAGAAAAATTTTGAAAGTCATAATAGCCCGAGCGCTCGCCGTAAAAGCTATGCATGAAACCTTTTTCTCTTGCAAGGTTCCAACCACATTAAAGTTCGTCATACACGCGCCATGCAGGACTTACGAAGATTAAGTTTGGAATAACAAACTGGGATAGCTGATAAACTTCACCTACAAGACAAACAGAACAGTGTTCCTTAAAATCACGTCGTATAATGAAATACCGACAAAGAACGTCGCCGATGTACTCAACGAGTCCTAGGGGTGTGTCTCTGCTTATTTTGGTTTGGTGAAAAATTGTTTTGCCCGACCTCACCCCTGGAGGTCTTAAGTCAGCTTGTGATGAGGGCGTGGTGTCACTTCGACGAGAATTTGCATTTTTAGCGAAAGTACAGTGACGCACGTCGGCGGCAGTCACCGGGAGACGAATGATCTTAGGGATCGGGCTCGGATTGTGTATAAGCGCCGTTATTTTTATTAGTATCGTGGTAAAATTTTGTAATAAAAATCTTTAATAGCTGATGATTATATTTACACTTATACATACTAAAAGTTATACGTGTGTTTTGTTGTAGTTTTCACCAAGACTATTTGTAATATGATTTTACTTTAATTTTGTTGGTGGACAATTTTCTCCAAGACTCATGTTTTAGAAGTAATAACAAGTTCGTGAAAACAGATTTTTGATTAAATTGCGCCATAAATACCGCTACAAAAATTAATTGGCATCAACAAAACCCGTATTGTACTGAAATTATAATAATATTGCATCTCACGTTGTTTAAAAGCAATAAAAATGTGGAAACTTAGTTTGCTCGCAAAGTTTCGCTTTGCTTTCGGCTTATGCGGGGCGAGCTGAGTGGAACGCAACCCGGCCCTACAAGGAATAGGCGTGTTTGGAATGCATAATAAAGTGGGAGATTAAAAACTACAAAACCTTGTCAATAACAGCTGGATGCGCTGACAGTGACGCACTTACATAATATACAGCATATATACGAGAAGCAGGGCTAGTGCGACTTTTGTTGTAGGTAAGCATTAACGTAGGAATTACTCGTGGGAATTGACAATTGAGAGCATAGCGTTTTGAGGGCCTACAATTTCGTGTCAACCCTATAAAAACACTTAAGAAGTAGGTATTCCCCTTCATCCTCAGAAACTTCATTTCTTTGATCCACCTTATAATAAATGATAAACATTATATGGGAAAGAAATATGCGTGATTGTTGATTTTCTTCGATACATGTTATTAGTCTCTGCCTACCCCTCCGGGAAAGAGGCGTGATTTTATGTATGTATAATGTACGATCGCGTTCATATCTGCAGTCATAGTTTTAAAATTCTTACGGGTTAAAATAGCGTGCACTGTGGTTCCAGTAGATACACACACACATGCATATTTAAAAAGAATAAATATTCCATCAAATGAATACGGTCTTTAATACCAATGATTACTAAGTAAAACAGTTTATTATTCTATGACATATAACAAAACAAAACAGAAAGAGACGGTAATCAACGATGGCCGAACTGGGCCCGATAATTGTCGATCGAGATATCGTCGTCTCTCATTATTTGCATAAGATTTGCCTATAGAGGGAAGCCTGCGACTGCCAGACTTATGTCAATTCGATAAGGTTGAAAGTTTGTCTGCACACGTCCCTAACATAGGTAGTGGTTCCTTTGAAAGTTAGTGGGTAGCAATTTTATTACTTCGTGTGAGCAAGTGAGATCTAAGATATATTAGATAATCTCGCTTGCTCACACTCGCTTGTTCTAGTTACTAGCGTTACTTGGATTCCGAAGTTATTCAAGGATTTTTTTTGTCTATTTAAAAAAAAAATTGTGTTACTGACAATTTTTAATGTTTCAAGGTGCCATTTGAACTAAGTAACTGACTGACTAACTAACTAACTGATATCTAAGAATTACAATACCCGTGTTTTCAAACACGGAAATCAGCAAGAAATATTAAACAAGAGGGATCAAAATAAAACATTCAATAATTAAAATTAGTAAATTTTATTGAAACAGTTTACCTATAGTTTTGTTTACATATCGATGATTATATAAAGCTATACATACAGCATATTACACTAATTATATCATCTACTTATCTTCTGTTATTAAGGTTACAGCTTAATTATTCGTTTTCATAAAGAAAAGATATTGAAGCTGTCCTTAAAATACTATCTAAGTAATTAGTGGTTTTAATATAAACTGGCAGAACCTTTCACGCACTATATGGACTCGATGCACAGGGCAGTTGTCTTGCACAAATGATATTGTTGGCATATCATCAATCGGATAAATACACCGCACAGTTGGTAACATGGTTTCTTCCAGCACTTGCACATAATGAGCAGCTGTAGCGCATCCTGCTATCTACACCTGTTCCCCAGGTCCAGCAGCACTCATCCAGCCCCACATATTTACAGATATGCGTCCAGACTCCATCTTTGGCCCAATATTTTTTCTTCATACCGAGTTGCATTTCTTCGCCATAAATGAAGCCTACCGTGTTGCGATGACGTAAACGAACTTTTCGTCCGTAAATATTGCTTTTTTCCAGTCAAAATGCAAATACTGCCGAGCAAATTCTAAATGTTTTTGCTTATTTATTTCGGATAAATACGGCTTTCTTGCTGGCTGTCTGTGGTGTAGTCCCTCACGGTGCAATCTCGACGAACAGTAACCACTGATGTGTCGAACTGTTCCGCAAATGTTCTAGTCGGTATGAAGCCATTATTTTCGTACTGATCCACCATGGATCTCCGCTGTGTGGCGTGTCGCTGTGTTGATTAGCGGACGACGGCCGACTTTTACTTACACTACCCTCTTCTTGATGGCGCGTTACCCAACGCTTTACCGCTTGTTGTTTATTGTGTTATTTGTGTGAATGTGTGAGTGACAGCGGTGAGTGCAAGCTATAAAGTTTTGCGAACTATGACTGCAATTATGAACGCGACCGTACATGTTATAAGACAGGTTTTTTTTTCTTAAGTGCAAACTGTAAAAGTGTATATATTAGTAAGTTTATTTAAGTTTAAATATTTTTTTTCCTTTATCAGAAAAGGTACCTATCTACTAAGTGATCTAATGATGTTGTGAAGAAGAGGCGACGGATGCAGGCCTTCTAACAATAAAAGTCAGGAGGTTTTTAGAGGCAGCCTACACCCATCTATGAACGTCACATGATTGAGTTGATGAATTTAATGTTTGGTATGTGTGAAAACTTGCATTTCCTTCTGGCTGAAGATGTGTAGATGAAGAAATGAAAGAATTGGGAACCAATAAAAGGATATCCAGAATTTCCCACGGGAACGTAATAAAACGGAATTTTTCATTTTAGGCGAGCGTAGTCACTTTCGTATAATATTAGGTTACTTATTTATTCAATGTATTTGATAAACATCCTTTAAGGTAACATCAGGACGTAGATCAGAAATCGAGTGCGTTCATCGATACCATTAATATCGGTCAGTATGGACGAGCATTCTGACCCGGACATTTGATCGCATGAATTTTTAATCCGACCAGAAATTGGACCGCTGGAATGGCGGCTCCAGTTTAGAAACCATTACTTTAAGTGCTGGCTTTTAGATATTAGGCCTCTCGTGAAGTTTCTTTGAGAGTCATTTCAGATGCAGAAATTTTATCAGGATATGAGTTAGTACATGGACATGTAGGTATACGAAAAAACAATCGAAGATTTTGTTTCATTTACAAATTAAAATGAAAATTTTCGCATAATTCCGAAAAATCTATTTTGAATCAAATTTTCTCTAAAACGACTACAAAATTTTAATAAAAGTAAAAATTGTTTAAATCATCATTAAACGTAACCACTATATAACAACTTGATAAATACGGATAAACCTTCCTGGTGTCAAGGCGCCAACTAACTTCAGAGAGCTTAAGACTAACGTACGACATCGTACACCACGTCATATGTTCTAGTATATATTACGAAAAAGAGATTATGTATATAAAATAAACTGTGAAATGCAAGCAAAGTTAGAAATTATGGTAGTTAGTGACATAGTCCTTGATTAGAGGGATGCCCGTGATCCTCGCTCGCGGCACTCTCGATATTGTTACAAACAATTGGGTAGCAACCGGAAACCTGATATATCTTACATTTAAGTCCACGCTAAATTAACAAAACGTGGTTTTATTGACTAGTAAAGAACTTAAGTAACTCTACATAATATTGAGATTTTTGGACAAATTATGAGTGATAAGAAATTCGATTCTTACTAAAGCCGGCGGGTTAGTGCGGCGACAAACTTGCTTGGTGGTTTTATAGCAGATCATCTATATAGATATTTTGTATTTGTATTTTATATTTTACATAAGAAAATATTTTTCATATTCACACATATTATTTTCTTGTTTGTATCTCTGTAAAATACAGTTGAGTTTGAGAGCAAGGGAAAATAAGTATTTCCCGAAGAATGAAACGAATGTTAACTTTTGTTATTTACAAGTATAAATCGTCTAATCTAAACACAAAGTCCAACTATATTTAGTAAGCAAATTTATAAATATAAATAAATAAGACACAGACATCAGACCGACCGACGAAACCGTACATAAATGAGAGTATTGAGAGTGGCTCATCCACTCTCAATACTCTAGGCCGTATCCAATAAACGGCTTATATGCGAGAGCGCTAACGGGTGCTTTTGAGTTAAATTTTATTTGATTGCGAGCCCCGTCACATAGCTGATTGATGTATGGCCGTCATGCGGCCTCGCTGGACAAAGATTATGTAATTGATGTATGCCTATTATATTATAGATTATATTTTTAAACAATTTTTTTAAAGTATAAAGTCAGTTACTGTTATTTAAATGGTTTGATTATAGTGACACATTAAACGCAGATGTTGATATAGAATCAAATATGATGTATGTATGAAATTTTTATGGTTTCTGGGTCAAAAATATATTTCGGTAAAAATGGTTACCAAATGTGGTAACATAGGATAAATTATCATCAAATGTTATCCAAGAATAATGACATATCTGAGCCGCGAATAATATTGTAACCATAAATTAATGGGCGCGACACGGGCGTGATCCAGATAAAGCAATAGCTCCCCTTTTATAGCACATTAGGTACATTAGTGACGGCACATTTCGTAACAATCTGCAGTTCAGCTCATTCGCGTGTGAATCCTAAGATACAGGCGCTCATTTCCTCAGCGTTTGCGGGTTTAACACTTCACGCGTCGCCTCGCGTTTACAGCCAGTTTCGCCAAAATACGCTGTAATTTGATGCCAGTGACGTCAAACAGTTTATATCGTGTAATACAGATGTAGGTATCCGGCTTCCTAAGGGTTTAAATTATATGTTTACGAAAACCAATTGAACTGTTATCTGGAAATTGCTAAGGTAGTACGAGTACCTAGCGTATGCAGTCGAATAAAACAATATTCCCAAATATGTACATACATACAACTAATACTCTACACAAGCAACATGTTTCTAAACACTACAACATTACAATTGTTGAACATTCACTGCATGCATAGTTCGTACACTTGATAATTTACACATACATACCTCTATACAAACATACATACATATTGAAACGGGAATTTGTTTCATTTCGAACACACATCATAGGCAATATTTAGACCGACAGCAAATACCTTGTAAAATGTGGGGAACACTCTAGAAAAATTCAAAGAAAGCAATAAAATTTCATAGCTTTACTCGGGCGGGTGACAATAAAACTGCATCTCGATTCTGATCACACTCGTTTCAATATTCAGTTGCGGGCCAACACCTGAGACGTTGCTTTGAAAAATGCTTATTATATTGCTTTTCCGTAAATAAGTGCGCCTTATTTTGTTCGAGTATAAAATGACACTTATAACGACCCAATTAACTATAAGCATGACAAACTGGCCACTTTTTACTATAATTTACATCTAGAGTTGCGCTGCCAGGGACACTTTTTCTTGTATCTACCATAAAAATTTGAATTTCTATTGAACGCTTGTATAATAGTTGTTTCAGCAGTTTTAGCAGTAACAATATTTTGTCATTAAATAACTATGTTGGAAACAAATGGAACTCAGAATGCTTTTATTATTGTTAGTGAATTACATCGGTGCTATAACAAGTAGATATAGACTTGATTCTTCAGGAATGCCCCAATTGACGCATATGGATAAACCAAGATTTCTATAAGGTTTTTTCCATATATTAAGGGATTAATTCACCGTGGCGTATTGTCTTTCGCATCCCCATAAGCTCTCAAAACTTGTTAGCCTAAATATAATTTAAATGATATCTTTTTCCTGGAAATGTAGTTAGAGAGTACACTATAACATGTATTGTACACTGAGCACGATCTCTGCATATTTTTTTTTGTTTTAGGGTACTTATTACTACTTTAGGGATTTGATCAAGGTACGTTCGGTTAGATTTTTCCCTCCTTAAAAATAAAAAAGATGAGAATCTGTAAACAAACCGAACACGCTTATTAACCCTGTTCATTTCGTATCTGTAATCGACAAAGTCTCAATGAACGCGTTAAGCGCATCGCTGGTTTAAAATGTATTGAATGCTGTAATCTGGCGGCTGTTGGTGACGTCACGAGACACGACGAGTGACAACTATCACTAATGCGGGCACGATTCAGGTCAAGTGTTAATTATGTATTTGTTGAAGATAAAATTAAGAACCTGCCTACATTTTTGTAATTAAGAACCTGCCTACCGTGTACTTTGAGCTCCTACATTTTTTATTCGAAAATATTCCACATTGTTGTTATTAACGTTAGAAGTAACATTAAAGTGTTTCCCTGGCTTAAATACAGCTGTGTTGTCGTTTTTTCACGTTTAAACTGGACTACAAAGAAGAAATCAAGAGAAAGATAAGTTGCAATTTTTACACTACTTTGGACGTGAGCGCGGAATTTTTCTACCTACCTTCGACTAAACTTGCATTTTAAGTTGTCAATAGTGTCAATATCAATTGAGTGACAGTGACAGTCCTCTGACATCTGTCATCTGAAATTCGACTTTGACGTTCGACGTACGCATAGTATTGCCATTATAAAAAAAAAAAAAAAAAAAAAAAAAAATTGCAAGAAATCTTTGAATGCTGCAATATGAGTCTCTGCAAAAAATGTTCAAAGCAAATTAAAGCGAGTGATGTAAAATCTTGCTCTAGATGCCCAAATTCTTTTCATTACCAGTGTTTGGGTGTTCCTTCAGAGAATTTCAGCAAGGAATCTAAGACGTACAAGGCAACTTGGAAGTGCCAAGATTGTAAACTTGCTGATAGTCGAGTGACCACTCCTTCACCAGCAACAACAGACACATCTCCCAGTAATATTAGCGAGGATTTGAAAACTTACTTAGAAAAATTGCTTGAAGAACACCTATCAAAATTCTCTAGAGATATCAAACGCGATTTTGCGGCTGAAAGTGTGGACACAAGGAGCAAACTACAGGAACTTACGGAGAGCATTGTCTAT
This sequence comes from Amyelois transitella, assembly GCF_032362555.1. Classification (NCBI taxonomy): domain Eukaryota; kingdom Metazoa; phylum Arthropoda; class Insecta; order Lepidoptera; family Pyralidae; genus Amyelois; species Amyelois transitella. The sequence goes on along the minus strand of NC_083506.1, from coordinate 6,005,036 downwards.
ATGTCATCTAGGTACGAGGAAGTTAAAGCTGACCTTGAGTCTAAGGAGAACAGGATAAGGACATTAGAGACTGAAAACGCTGGGTTAAAATCACAAGTTGTAGATTTGAACACCAGGCTGAATAATCTTGAGCAACAGTCACGCGACTGCAATATTGAAATCCAGTGCGTGCCTGAACACAAATCTGAGAATCTGAGCACTATTGTAAAGCAACTCAGCGCCACTGTGGGACTAGGTCTTCGAGAGCACGAAGTACTCAACTATCACCGAGTCGCGAAGGTCAACCAGGATTCATCCCGTCCTCGTTCTATAGTCGTAAAATTATCCAGCCCACTGGTCCGTGACAATCTAATTGCAGCAGTCAAGACCTTCAATAGGGTCCACCAACACGATAAGCTGAATTCTTCTCATTTCGGGTTAGCAGGCGAAAGGACACCAGTGTACATCTGCGAACATCTATCTCCCAGCAATAAGCAACTCCACGCAGCAGCACGGAAATTCGCAAAGGAGAAGAAATACCAGTTCGTGTGGGTCAGAAACGGCAAGGTGCATTTGAGAAAAGACCCAACCTCAAAGAGTTTTGTAGTTAGAGATATAGATTTCTTGAGTACCCTGTAATACGTCGTATTGTACCTAGTTGAAAATACTTTTCACTTTTCATCCTTAAACTTAATTATTTGAATGGTATCTTTAAAAACATTAAATCTAAATTTTCTGTATCAAAACGTGAGAGGTTTCAATACAAAAACTGACATAATTCTGGCCAATGCACTGAAACAAGAGGCGGATGTTATTCTGTTGACGGAGTCATGGCTGAAGGAATCTGTTTTTTCTCACGAAATTATTGATAGCCGTTATACAATCTTCAGGCGTGATCGTTATTCTACGGCATCTGAGAGGGAGGGGGGTGGAGGGGTCATCATTGCAGTCCTTAAAAAATACAATCCAGTGCGTAAACTGAAATGGGAGTCAAATAGCGAGGATATGTGGGTGCTACTCAAAGTGAAAAAAGGAAGCTCCATTATCCCAATATGCATAGGCGGTATATATATTCCCTCTCCAGTATCTTATACGAATATGAAGGAAGCAATGTCTAACTTAACGGACGTTGTTCAACATAAGCTTCCTCAACAATCTATTTTAATCCTGGCTGGTGATTTCAATCGTCCTGGAATTCGATGGAACCTTGATCCTTCGTCCAATTTTCTTTTACCTGATTCCTCTACCGACCCTATTGACAACCTACTAGTAGATGCTCTAGCATTCAACAGCCTTAATCAACTTAATCATATTCCAAACTCTAACAACCGTATACTAGATCTCGTAGTTACCAACTCGAACAATTTTTTCAAAGTATCCAGTTGCAGCAATCCTTTGGTGCCGGAAGATACCCATCATCCAACCTTAGATATTTCATTCAAATTGCCTTCTTCTAAACCACCTAAAATTAAAAAAACGATGTATCTTAATTTTTCAAAAGCAAACTACTCAAAAATAAACGAAGAGTTGGAATTAATAGATTGGACCACTTTATTTAAACCTACGCAAAGTATTGACGAAACAGTTGAATTATTTTATAACACTATAAATCCTATCATTGAAAAATATACTCCCACATGTTATAAAGGTAATAATAGCTACCCCAACTGGTTTAGCAATCCCCTCATCAAAGCTTTAAAGGAGAAAGCAAAGTTTCACCGCAAATACAAAAAATACTTAAACCCTCGAGACTTACTATCCTATCAAATTCTTCGCGATCGTTGTGACAAATTACTACAAGACTGTTTAAACAAGTTAAAGATTGACTCAAAATCTTACATCAAAAATAACCCGAAATATTTCTGGACATTCATTAAATCCACTAGGTCAAACAGCAATGATATACCCGATGAAATGTTTCTTGGTGACCAAACTGCCAGTGGTGGTCAGGAGATTTGCGATTTATTTTCAGATTACTTCAACTCGACATACTCACGTGATCAATCATCAGCCTCACCACAGAACCCTGATACATCATCAATGAGCCAATCTTCTTTGGGTATAATTCAGCTTTCAAAGGACGAGATTCTTAAGTCACTTGAGTCCATTAACACCAATAAGGGACCTGGTCCTGACTCTATCCCTTCTATTTTCCTCAGAAATTGTGCTTCACAACTTGTTACACCTTTGCATTATATTTTCGACAAATCTCTCACATGTGGCCAATTTCCAACTCAGTGGAAACTTGCTCACATTACTCCAATACACAAGCAGGGAGATTGTTGTGACATCAGAAATTTCAGGCCAATATCCATACTGTCTGCTGTTCCGAAGCTTTTTGAGTCATTGGTTCAGGAGAAAATACTGTATCATGTTAAACCTATCATAGATTCTCATCAACATGGGTTTTTGAGGGGCAGGTCAACCACATCAAACTTGCTTGAATACGTCACTGACATTTATGATGCACTGGATCATAAAAATGAAGTAGATTCCATTTATACTGATTTTTCTAAAGCTTTTGATGTGGTTGATCACTCTCTACTTGTCCAGAAGTTGGAACATGTGGGAATTTGTGGTAGCCTTCTGAGATGGTGTGAGTCATATCTTCGAAACAGATCTCAGTTAGTCAAGATAAGGGGTTTTAAATCAGCAGCCAAAGATGTTCCTTCGGGTGTTCCTCAAGGCTCTCTTCTAGGGCCTTTGTTCTTTATATTATTTATTAATGACTTGGGTACTACTATATCCTCTAAATATCATTTGTTTGCTGATGATCTTAAACTTTACCGTGTCATAAAAAGTGATGATGACATTATTCAACTACAAAACGATATTGATCGCTTGATTTTATGGTGCAGTAAAAATAAAATGTCACTCAATGAGTCTAAGTGTTTCCACATAAAATTTTCACGTAAAATGTGCCCTAAGTCTTCATTCTACCACATCAATAATCATCCCTTACCTCAGTTGTCTCATACCCGTGATTTAGGCGTGATCATAGACAGCAAACTAGATTTTAAAGAACACATTGATCACATCGCCAAAAAGGGCTCTAGATTGGCTGGTTTTGTAATAAGAAAATGTAAATTTTTTAATGATCCTGAAATAACAATTCTCTTGTTTAATTGCTTCGTGAGATGTTTGTTGGAATATTGTGCTGTTGTTTGGAACCCGTTTTTTCAAGTCCACTCCGGTCGATTGGAAAAGATTCAAAAGAAATTCCTGTATCACCTAACCTACTCAAAGAATATGTGTCGCACTTTGGAATCTTACGAGTCCAGACTATCATATTTTGGAATTAATTCACTGCATCAAAGACGTAACACATTGGATATTTTGTTTTTGCACAGACTAATTAATGGTCTAATTGATTCCCCTGAACTATTAAGTAAAATAAACATATCTGTTCCACGTCCAAGCAGCCGACTTCACAACAGAAAAACTTTTTCTATCCCTTTTGCACGCACATTGTATTTGGTTAATTCACCGATGGTCCGCATCTGCTCTGCATATAACGATGCGGCAACAAAATTTGATATTTTCGGTGCATCGACCAACACTGCCAGGAGAAATATGCTCACATGATTGTTATTTTCTTGTTTTCAACTTCAATTTTATTATTCAGTGTATGTACTACTTTATTTTTTCTTTTGTTTTATTAGAACGCATGTTGTGTTCACTTCGAGAAGATGTTACACTTTCGCACGAGTCTCTGATGTGTTACTAAAGATTTGTTGTTGTGTAATGTCAGTTTTGTGAACCAAATAAAAAAAAAAAAAAAAAAAAAAAAAAAAAAAAAAAAAAAAAAAAAAAAAAAATATGAAGGGTTTGCTGAAAATAATTCACCTAATAGGCTATAATAATAAAAGTGATTTAGAGGTACTATAATAATTATTAAGTCTATATATTATCTTAAGTATTCACTCTAAAGTTATAAAAATCTGTCTATCGCCAAATAATTGTAGAAGTATGTGGTTAAAAAAATTGGAATATAGAGTTCAAAAAACAGTAAAAACGAGTCTTGACTTTCACTTGAATAATTTTCTAAGAAGAAAATATTTGCAATCAAATAACAAGTAGAAACTGTGGAAAGTACTTAACTAGATTACAACTCATATCAAAGGGTACGCAAAGTCCCCATGGACGTCCATCTTCGAACGAGATGGCACGTTTCAAATCCAAATGTATGAAACAGGTTGTTTGATACAATACACCAACCTGTTTCAATATTCGTATTACCTCGATGCTGACTCTAATCTATAGTTTGAAAATTAAGAAGTGTTTTAAAGACTGAAAAAAAAAGGAAGGACTTAATTAAAATACATATATATGTATTTTTGGTATAGGTTACAAAGACAACAATAATAAACCAGTGAGTGATTTGGAATCGCAATAAACTAAAATAATAAATTTTAAATTCCCTATTATGTCACGGGTTAATGTGAAATTAAAACACATGTAACGACATTTTCCAAACTGATACAAATCTTTGTTTTTCATTCGATCGCGCTCCTAGATAGCAGAATCAGTTATTTTTGTGTTAGTCACACAGGCCGATGCCGCAGCCCGCCTCACTTGGTCCTTCGCCCACGATTATTTGAATCTCCTTTCTAAGCGACTTCCTTTTCTGTGAGTGTCAGGTAATTATCTGTGTGGCATTCCAATTTTCCGATCGAACGGTTAATTCAGTTTAAATCTCTTCGTGTAATACGTACTCGGCTATAGTACTGCCTAATCCTAGTCCCTCGGAACCAGCACTTGAGTCGGGTAACTCGCCTGTAGCTGTATAATGCGGAGTGGGATTCTTTATTCAAGAATGAACGCTACTCGGCAGCGGCTCTATGGATTTTCACCTATCTCAGGCCGAGAGCTATTTCATTTGAATATGTAATCTCATTTTTCTCCGTAATATTTTTAAGTGGACTTTGTATTTTTGCTTGATTGCCTCACATTGGGTGTATCTATATGTGCAGCTGGCTATTTAATCAATGCAATGTGATAATTCAAAGTTATGACTGCATATATATATTTATTAACTTTTTAAAGAAAATTTGAGTGTATTTGATCTTAAACTGCATGGTAAGCAAAATGAGGTCTAAGTTGATACTAAAAAACTAAAAGAATGCCTATTATACAATACGACGTACCTTATCCAAATATTAATTAAAACTTGTTCACATTTTCTAGTTTAAAGTCTAATAAAAGGGTGAAAATCATTTTAAACGACCATTTCGACATAAAAATTTGTCCTCATGCTATATTTAAAAAAATATTATCAATTCTACTGCAACGAATACATACAACTATAGAATTATACCTTGTCTAGCTAAATAAATATAATGTATTGTTTTTTTGTACCAGTATTTAATAATATCCTTCTTTTTTCACACCGAACCGGAATTTTCTCCATACAAAATATTTTGTCCTATTCACGACTTGCGTTACAAAATACAACCGAATAAAAATTCTAGTAACGATATTAAAACAATTGGTTTTTTTTCGGTATATATTATGATTTGTAATTGATATCAGGTAAAGCTAATTACATTTATATATATTTTTATAATAAATATTAATTTATAAATTGATGTCTATAATTATCTTCCATTTTATTATTCATTTTTGTCACGACGAAATTTTGATAATATTTGATATTTGTAATTGTCAACACCTGCTCTACGAGTAGCCAATCCGGACGCTAGAAGCTACTTGGATCGGCCATTTTGTCATCGTATGTAAAAGTGTGTGCAGGCGTGTTTCCTTATTCTTCGTGAAAATTCCAATTTAAATTAATCAGCTTTGTTGTTTTCAACAAACAATACAGGTAAGCGAATACATAATTTTAGTTATTGATTTATAGACAACCATTGTCGACTATTATTAAGGTTGAAGGTGCTTTAACTTATTGCAACTCCTGTTTCATTAAAAATATTTAAAGTTATATTCTAAGCACAATATCTTTTCATTTTTGTTATGTTTCGTTACTTTTTTTTGTAACGTCACAAAAATGATATAACAAAAATGAAAGAAAGCCGCATCCACACAGCAATAAGAAGCTGATTTTTGTATTTTTTTATTTTTAAAATGGCGGTAAGTTATATTAACCTATAAACATTGTTCCTGATTTTTTTTATCTTTTTAGAATGCCGATGTCAGCAGCTGAACGTCAACGACTATACAGACAACGATTGAAAGACCAGGATCCACAAAGAATTAAGATTAAAAAATTTAAACAGAATAAAAAAAAATTATGTAAAAGTTTCCAAACTAACAGAAAATCATTTTTTATTTGAATTATTGATTATTGATTAAACGAATTATAAAAAGTAAGGTGTTTTAGTATTATTATACTTTATCAATCAATGAAAATAATTATTTAGGTACCTAAAGTATGTCCGTATTATTTATGCGAATTGTGAAGAGACCCTAATAATTTCATTTTTGTTATTTTTTGTTACGATTTTCATTTTTGTTATGATTTCATTTTTGTTTCATTTTTGTGACTATGGTCGTTTAAAATGATTTTCACCCAAAAACCAATTCTATGGTAAAAAGTAATTCCATCTCCATTTAATACTGGCGTTTTCAGTAAATAAAGTTCGGTGCCAACTCATCAGCCGCAGTGGGCTGGGATCTGATAAAAGTTGTCGGAAACTTTCTTTTGCGATATCGCCACCTTCGTCATGTAAATTGGACAACTTGCGGCGGCCCCTGATGCTTGTTTCATTGGTAAATATAGATTAGCTCTTAATCTGACCACTTTTCCTACAAAATTGTTTCTCGACGGAACCCCGACTGAGGGTCGGGTCGGGTCGAATATATCATCGATATTTACTCTGAATGACCATTGATACGTCAATTTAATTAATTAAAAAACTCTTCTTCATATAACAATGTTTTGGTTTAAATAATTGAAATGAAATTATTTTATTTGTTGCACTATCCTTTGCTATTTCTTCCTTTATTATTCCTTTTACTTCTTCTTGTAATTCCTATATTTTTATATATATATAGTAACTGATATTTTGTTGAAATGTTTTTATACTTCGAATGTAATTTACGTGCTAGATGCATAGCGTTTACCATCAAGTAATCATAAATTCGAATTTATTTTCTCTCTGTTATGGTTATATGGTAAAGAATTAATCACAATGAACATCAAGTGTATTTATCAATGTAATTTAAAAAAATAAAGTAGTGAGGTTTCCATAAGAAACTGGATAAATTGATCTGAATAAAACCCATGCAAACAAATTCCATACACAATCGCATATTTTATTGAATACGCAAATCCAAAAAGTAACTAAACGCCGATACTTTTATCCTTTTCAGCCGGGTTAACCCGTAAACCATCTCAGTTTAAGGAGGCATTAAATCGCAACTCAAACAAGAACCGTTACACTGAAGTTAACTCACATATTGCTTTGTGTCACGAACGTTAAAGCGAGCTGAAGAGAGGGAAGTCTGAAAGAGATGGGGAATGCTGGTAGAATGGGTGTGGAGGGTGTAAAAGGAGAAAAACTACATCGCTAAAAGTGAATGCGGTCGAAAGCCTCGCTTATTTCAGTGCTAAGTGCATGGATTTTTTTCAAGTGATGCTATGAGTGAGGCACGTTGTGACATGCCTCCGCGCCGTTCCGCCGCACAAAGGTTTCAGCTTGTTTTTTGAGCTAAATTTAGTGGCGGATGAGTAAATTAATCACGTTTAAAAATATAACAAGGAAGCGTCGATTAATATAAGAACGCCGGCGATAATATATGTTTTTGATTTATTACAACTCAATCTAGTATGGCAAACTTTTTAATTTAATTTAAAGGCAGGAAGAAGTAAAAAAATTATGAGTGAAGACAATTCATACTTTATGTTGTCTACTAGGTATTTTAGTTAGGTACTAAAATCATAAATATACACATAGAGAACCATTAACTTACAAATACTTTATATATCTAAAAAATAATTTAAAATAAAACATTTAATAAGCAGAATAAATAAGCATTTTACACGAATTTCGCATCCCTTGCACTATACACACATTTTTGGTACCAATATTAAAATCGTTCGTAAGAGGCAGATGAAATATTGCTAAAATATTGGTAAAGTTGAGTGGATAATGTTATTCGTCTTAAAATACGTACTTTTATACGTTCCTAGTTCGAACGCAGTCGAATGGCCTTGCTGTGAATGCTAACCGATGTTCATTCATACGTCGTTTCATTTCTCTGCAAAGTTCCGAAAATCAGATGGAAGTTACTTCGTGTTAAAACTGACTTTACTCACTTAAGGATCTTGCTCACAGGCATAACCTGGGCCTATAAAAGGATAAAGCCGGGAGTAACCAAGCCAAGAGCATCATGATGTTTTCTATAGATGCATATTTTAAATTTAATCTTGTTATGATAGTCATCGGCTGTTTGTTTATCGGCCAATCGATTGTCCAATCCAATGTGGAATTAATAAAGATGTGTTTAATAAAGTTTGTGCAATATCTGCTTAATTAGGCAAATGCATGATGCGGTCTGTGGGCCGTGACATCAGATAATTACGCTTTTAAACTTGTACCATGCACTTAATTGATCCCTCATTAAAGTCCGTGGCGTTATATTGGTATTCTGTCGCGTTAGGGAATACAAGTGCAAATTGTTGAGTGAACAAACTTGTACATATTATTTTCAAAAATTGCTGCTCTATGCAATCATACTTTTGTTGGAAATCCCTACATTCCAAAGTCCATGGTTAACCTTTACTTCGTCATTTAGCGTTTTTAATAAGCAGACACCAAAATTCTGCTTATAAAAGGCGTTGGTGGGGGGAGAGAGGGTAGGCCTTTGCCAAGCTGTGGTACACGACAGACATAAATAATAACACAAACAGATATATCCCTTACGGGGCAGACAGAGTTTAGAGTCAGCTGGGATTAGGTATAAGGTTTAAAAAAATATATAAAGATTACAGTTGATCCTGTAGTCTTATTATTTTGTGATACGGACGCATCGATCAAAGCAACGTTGGATGGGAAATGCAATTCTGCTGTCCTCACTGCCTTTGTTTGAGTGGAACAGAATGTATCACTAACATTGTAAGTTAACAACTGTTTTTGTTTTGTTTTGTAATCCTTATTCTTATCCGTATTCGAGTGGAATTAATTGTAATCTAGAAATTATCGTAATTCTGAAGATCAGACTGAGATGGAAGAAAAATCTTCAATCTTAAAATGGCAACTTCAGTCATTTGCCCATATTTCATGAATATACTGGTTGTAACAATACCATTCACCGTTTAAGGTAAATAAAAGTAACGTGTTTTTGACATTCATAAGGCTATTGTAGAAATACATAAGGGCTTCCGCACCTGCGGCCCCAGACACTCACAATAGGCCCATACAATAAGGCCGCGAGGTAAACTGAATAACTTTATTTAAGAACACAATAAACCACTTTTTACTAGAAAGGTTCGAATTGTGTTAAGGCTCCGTGGGCCGCGTACGAAGAAATACGAGCCATTTTTATCGTAGTTTCGGTTACTCGATAATCAATTGATTTTGATTCGAAATGCATAATTCATAACGTAACATTGGTTTATTGTAAACATTGTAATGCTATTTTTACTACATATGTTTTATATATTACCAGGTGTAAAAGCACCTTTTTAATTGAACATTAATTTTAGATTGATAGAGTCACATTTAGATAACATGATTTGGGATTAATTCGTAAAGCTGGTAATCGTAAACTATACTATATATTCTCATTCTCTGTTATCTATATTTTATTTACCTATTTAATTATATTTAATCATATAAATGACATAAACTACAGGGCAAACACTATCTTCTACAAAATCCTTAGCAACTATTTGCATTTACGTCTTCTACAAATCCGATTACAGTTTATGAATATAAATAGTCGGTTAGACAAAGGGTGTTATAGTTCGTCCAGTTCATTAAGACATGAATTATGAATAGAGAGGGCATTAGCATCCATCTGGAGAGCGGGAAACTATGGAGCACCATTGTTATGCAGATGGTTGCCGGACGTCCTACACTTGCGTCCTGCCTGTAGTATGCTTGTAAACAAATATACATTAACTTAGTTCGCCGTTTTGATTACATTCGCGAACAACTGGAATTATTGATAATGTAAAGTAAATTTACTGATAGTGTTTTCTAGTCGATTATGTATATTGGGTTTCTTTAGAATTCTTGTTAATAATTATTATATATATATTTATTTATTTTGTACTATTAAAATTTTACACTTTGTAAATAAATAAATGACTATTGTTGCCTTCTTTTGGATTTCATTAGAACTTTGAAGACTTAAATGACATATAATCCTTCGTTAGCTGGTACGATGTGTAGTCATGTTTAAAATCAGTTAGTTTTGAACTATATACATACCAACATTCCCTTCTTCTTAAAAATCAGTGGATTAGTTGTGAAGGTGTAACAGAAAGAAAAAAGCCATATCTGTAGGTTGTACTGTTTCTTATATTTAATTTTTTTCCTTTATATTGCGTTATAAAAATATATATTCCACAAACAGCTAGCAGCTGAAATTAATAAAATAGAATATTGCAAATTTTGTACTACGCCAGCAGTGAGTGCCTAGTCCTCATTAACATAATACAGTATTCTGTAATCAGGAGAGACACTTAACGCAATTACGCTAATTTTGTAGTTGGCGTTGTCTTTCTGTGAAATCTTTTAATTGATCCTAAACTTTTATTATTTCACTGTGTTTCTTATATGCCCTCTTTGACAAAGCATTTGTAACTTCATAATGTAACTATTGTAACTTAATCACGTCAGATACTGCAAGGTAACTTAATCATTTCTCGTCCAAACTACGCACCACGAATGATTGGAACAGCGGTGTTTTTATGGTGTTGTGAGTCGAATCGACAAAAAGAAAAAAAATTGATATTGTTTTTGATCTACATTTTTTTAATCCGATAAATCCCGTGATGATTTATTTGATTCAATCCATCGACAATGGTTACATTTAAAAAATGATTCAAACATAATGTGCACATGTTTATTTTTGAGACATCAATTCTGTACCTTCATATGCTTTAAGCAAAATTATATAACCTATACTATATATCTAATAAATTAAGCTATCTGATGTCCGTCTCGTTGGATATTCTACACCATAAAGGGTGCAGAATTTCAGTACAACATAACCTAGCAATTGATATAAGCGAGCCTTACTTAAGATGCAAACAGTGATATTCAAACTGCGGGCCCTGGGGAGTTTGGACCGTATACGTCTATTGGGTTAGTGCCACCCAGTCCCATACAAAGATAGCCTACCTATCCTTTGACAGACGTCGTTTGAGACCGGATATTGGAGTTGTGTATAGCGAAATAAAAGGTAGAGTTTATACTTTTCGGATGAATAGGAAAGGAACGAAGGAATGTTGTCATTGTTGTAGGATCCTATGAGATCTTACAGCGATCGTCCGCGTCTTCTCTCGTATGTATGTCGTAGTCGATATATCACTTTCTTCTGCACTGACGCCTTGGAAGCGGCAGTAAATTTAGTTTTACGTAATTTATTTGACGTCAACCAATGTTGTGAAACCAAAAGATTTGACAATTATTAAGCGATATGATGTATCCCATAATAATGAATAAACATTTTGAATTTGAACTTTGCAGCTTATTTCCTTAAAGTTGCATTGCAAATCTGTAAAGGGTGGTATATTTTTAGATACAAACTTTTGTTTTCATTACATAAGTATGAAAAATTATTTCCGTTAGATGCTTTCCTAGGGAACAGCTATCCTATAGATTGGGGAAAAACATATAAAAATATTTTCATTACTATTCCTGGCACATCAAATGAAATGACCGAATTCAAATATGAAAAATCATTAAAGTTTTACGTCGATGCATACGAAAAGGATTATCATAGTTCCTCATTTTTGTTCCTTCAACACAATAAAGAGAACCGCAATCATGTTAAATTAAGTAGGGTTTCACACGCCACAATTAACAGTTAAATTTAAATTGCCTTACAAGTATACAAGATCTAAACAAACTTCAGCAGTCGACAAGCTCCCATTTACACCCGAAATTCTGAGCTACAGGGTTGTCGCAATGAAAATAATAGAACCCCAGGTAATTTCGCTAATGCAGCGGTTACTCTCTATCTAGATCGCACTTACCCACCTTCCCGAAGGAACCTATTAAGAGGGTCGGGACTCCGGGATACCGTCAGCCCTTTCCCGGAATTGTCTATTTTGACTAAGTGTTAAATTAAGGCACGAGTTGTGACGGAGGCCGAAATCTTCGAGATGGTGACACATATTCAATTATACATGGTAATATGAGGTATGAAAGTTAAGAGGGTGAAGGGTGGGTGCACCACTATTTAAAAAATATTGCTTATTGAATAAAAATAAATAAAGTTACAAAAAGAAAACGAATTCGATAAGTAATTAATTTTTAAGGCAGCGACAGATGAAACAGTTTTGAAATTGTGTGCGAATCCCGGCCAGGGCATGATGAGAAAAGAACTTTTTCTGATTGGCCTGGGTCTATATATGTAAGTGTTTATTATAAAACTTACTCTGAGGCTAACTTAATCTGTGTAATTTGTCCCGTATATATTTAGTTATTGTTTATTTATTTTATTGTAATAAGAATAAAATGTCTACATAAATAAAACGACATGAGATTTTTTCGTTTATATTTGTTTTGCAGGCAATATCATATCATACATAAGGCTGTTATATAAAACCGACAGATTAGTTACAGATGTGTTAAGTTATAGCTTTTAAATTAATTGATATTAACAAAATACCAACTACGAATACAATTTGGAACATATAATATCACTATTGAATATACACTTAGTACTTGTTTCACATCTTAAAAATAATGATCATAAAATTCAACAGTTTTTAAACATTAACAATTTACAAATACACTAGTCATACATTTTAACATATCACTAAAAATTTACATCCCGCACCAAAACGTACTATTTAATTATAAAAATACAATCATAAATAAATTTAAAAAAATCTGAGTATAAATAAAAACATTTTTTTTTAAATACATTATCTAAGTTACATTATGTACATACTTATATACTTTAACATTTTATAATTTTGTTTATAAAACAACACAATTTAATATTCTTTTAAGATCTCGCCCCAATGTATTGGTTTTGATAATTGATAATCAGTTTATAAATAATGTGATATGAAAAAGTAACTATATCATATTGAATCCGTGATTATATTTTAAAAAGAATTCATAAATTAATTACATACATACATACCTATAGTCACCTATTTATACCTTGCGGGGTAGACAGAGAATAAATTAATTAAATGACAAAAAATATAATTTCGCATTATTAAGGAAAATAATGAAATGAATAGATAAATAACAAAACTTTTTGTAAAATTAATACATTGACTTAACATCATTTTACAAAATTTAAAAACATTACGAGTTACCCCTATTCAGTAAATATTTACATCGTCTTGGATGGTTAATATATTATTAAGCATTTACTTTTTAAGCTTGGTTCGATAACTGTTTACTATTTTATTATAACCTATACAACGACACAATCACTTTGAATTGTCCATTCAACATTATTATACTCCATTGATAATTTTTAGGCTATTCGGTAACTACACCATTTTATGTCCATTCATGTATACATGTTACTAATATAATATATATACAAGGAAGCCATGCAATGCACAATATGTTAAGTTAGTCGCAGATGAGATCAGGTATCGTATACCTACCTGCCAGTGTACCCAGTATAGTCGAAAGGATCCAAAAATTTTACATTTATAAAACTAAATGGTATTGGCGTTTTATTATAGTGATAGAAATTTACTAACTTTCATAAAAACGTTGCAATAAAACGCACACGTTATTGAGAATAATTTAATTTGAATATCGAAAACGAAACGAGAAACTCGTGTTGGAAGTTGGAAGAACAATAAACATGTTACGTAAGCGTTTCTTCGTTTCACTTTTAACTTGGGGCATGGCTTTTAAAAGAAAAGTTTAGCATACAAGTACTGTTGTTGTTATTAGAAAGACTGTCAAAGGGGCGCCTTTGGGCCCCGTGGACAGGGAGAGCCCCCCGCCGCCGAGGAACCCTGGGTCTTCGGAGCGGGGCCCTCCTTCGCGTAGGGAGCCTTGGAGAGTAGACCTCACGTCGTTGGTCTCCTCCAAAGAATCGTCCCGGTCATCATCGTCCCGGAACTTGCGGTTAGGTAATTCCATTTCTGTATGTAGGAGTAGAAATAATGCAAGCTATTTACTTATACTATTCATTAAACATGTATACAATTCACTCTTTTGTAAAAATTTTTACTTTTCGCGAGGTCTAAGTTCGCGACGAACGACTAGTTTTATATAGATATTTTTTTTTTATTTTGTTTGCAACGAATGAACTCATACACTCATCAAGATTTGAAGAAATTTGGCTCATAGATAGAATAGACTTTCAGAAGTAACATTTTTGTCTGGACATTTTAGGCATGCTTTGGTAGTTAGTTAGTTGTAGATAATTGACCGAGTGAGCGAACCATGTAGCTATCGATCAACTTGGGGCAAAAACACATTTTTGTGTGTTTGTGTGTAACGCGATAATTTTGAAAACGTTGGTCTGATTATGATGAAATTTAAAATATAAATCTGTCAATAGAGTTAGAATAAGAATTTTTAGTTTCGTAGGGAATCAAAGTGTTTGTGAGGTATAAGTTCGTGGCGAGGTTTTTCACTGGCTGAAAAAAAAAACAAAAGACCTTACCATACAATCTAATATTCCCCTCGGCGTCGCCAATAGAATTCTTAGAGATGCACTTATACCCGCCGAGGTCACTTCTCTGTATGTTTCTGATCACGAGTCGCATCTGCACGCTGTACGCCGAACTGTTTATCTCGCTCATGTGGTACTTGTCGTTCGATATTATCATTTCACCTGTGGAGACAACAGGATTTTAGTACAGGAATCTCTATAGAGTCAGGCTGTTGGAGTATGTGGTAAAAAACTTGTAAAGGTGAAACGTAATCCAGTTACAAGTGAGTAATGAGTTGCCGAAATATTGTTATTAAAATTGCGAAAGATTATAAATTTGATTCTTGACGTACTTATGCAGTTTTTACTTTTTGTACCTATTTAAAGAAAACACAAAAATTTGCAAAAATGTATACGATTAATGAAGTCGAATAGACGATTCAACACCGTAAGGAATAAAGACGTAGTTATACATATGTCATAGTGGTGTTTTTATTTTTATTATTATATTTATCAAAAGGGAAAATAATTCTCAATAGAAGATATAAACAACTTCAACGTTAAATATTGAGTTTAAATAACTAAATATATCCTTAAAAAACCTCGAATACTCTTAACAAGTTTTATAAAGATATTCGATTTCATATCATTGGACTTGTTAGTGAATTTCGGTATATTTTTTGCTGTCTGCCAAAATCAGTAAACTATCCCTACACGGATGAACTCACTTGCGTATTCGTTACCGTTCCGTTAAAGTAATGCAGTTATTTGCCCCGGTAGCGCCCGATAGGAACCAGCGACCATTTATATTCGCCCTCTTCCGTCCATTGTCCGACCGATATCGTATTGAAATATGTTGCGTCCATGTCGCGGGCAAACCCAAACAATGGCGTATCAATGCGTACTGATAAATACGCCATATTAAGTATGCATGTAAGCAGGTTAAAATATATTCCATTCCCGCCAAATATGAGTTGTAAACAGAAAAAAAAATGATTTAAAACGTTATCGCTTGATGGTTGATTTTGAAGTGATAATGGTTGATTTTGAAATTTTGACGCTAGCGCATAATGGTTGTTAAATGGTTGGTTTTAAAGGAAAGCATTTCAAATTGTAAATATATTTTTTATAGATTTCTATCTAGCATCACTGATTCCCACAACTTAAGAATTTAAAGAGAAAGAGTGTGTAGACGCAAACTCAAATGTTGCTTATTAACATTTATAACATCTCTGCATTGGGTATAAATGCAATCAACTTACAAAAGTCTCGTAAACCTTGCCTAAAATGTACATAAGTATGCATTTGTTTAAAGTTATTAGTCATGCAAAAAGAGATCCAATTCAGTCGAATTTGTGTTGCTGGCTACATTATTACCGCGTGGGTCACGTCGCTCGCTCCACATTAAAAATTGCTTGCATTCTTCTTCCTCCGCTTTATTTTGCGGGAGCAGTTTTATTTTTATTTCCATCCAGCCACCATGGTTTATTTCGTACAAAGATATTTAATTGAAATTTTTCATTTTTTTTTTGCTTTAGCTATTTCATTACGACATTCTTGGAATTTTTACTATTTAGTTTGTGTTTTGTAAGAGAAGTGAATTTATTACCAAACTAATACTGTAGTTCCTATGATAAAGAAATGTATTCTTTCATCTTTAGTCGCCTTTACAACATATGTATATATCATATGTATAAAATAAAATGACAATAAGTATAACCCCCTGTGCCTTGCTTTTTGCGCCAAACGTGACTTTAATATTTTCCACTCGAGCTCTAAATGCATTGTCGCATATCATAGTTTATTCTCGGAAAATTCTAGATATAGAAGTTCTTTATTTGTGGTATAGCATATTTATAACCAGTATTTTCAAAATTTTATTATTAAAGTAGCTAATGTTTGATTATTCTTTCCATACAATATCTTCATTGTATGAATGGACTATTCTAATGATTTGTTTTGATTTTAAAAGTACGAGTAGCACTTACTTCACACCTAGGTATTAAGAATTCTGTGATATATACCTTTAATACATTTCTTTAGTATTTTACGTCCTATTAAGAAAAGCCCAGTAGACACATTTATGGATTTTGCGTTATTGAAAATTTAACCGTCTTTTTTAAACACACCCGAATATAAGATTATTCCTAACTAAGTAAATTCTTAAATAACTAAATTCGAAACAGAACAACACTCTTAATCAATGGCAAGAACTAATTCTTCTATCTATCTAAATAGCACTTTAACGACGCCAAGGATCATAATCATTAAGTTTATCATTTAACTGACTATAATAGTCATTAATAACTGTCGCTTCCGCTAAAGGGCTGGTCAAGAGCCATAGTTCGGGCGCTGGCATCGGGGAGTCGACCACAGATCCGTGGTGGCTGGACCTGACACCTTGATGTTGCCGCAGACACACCCTCTTTTGTTTATTGCCAGGCAACTTCATTAATTAATTGGGGTTATTCGAAACAATATTTTTTACGGAGCGTATCGATATGCAGCGAATAAATGAATCAGTTTCTATCGATAATTTCAAATTTACTTTATTATTTTACTTTAAGTTTCTGGGAAATAAAGTCATTTAACATATAACTGCAAACACACATACGAGTAAATATATCAAGCCTTTGTCATTTTCGAGATAGGCAGTGCTAATAGTCTCAAAAATACTTAAAGGCCACGCAAGGCAAGAGTTCAGCTGGATGAAGGCATAATGATGAAATTAAGATTAAAGTAGCAAAAGTTTAGCAAGTTAGTTGCTGGTCCATCGACTAAAAGAAGTATCTCAAGTTATTGTTCCCAACTTTATACAAAAGTACCCCCATTATAAACATGTTAAAATTTATTAACGTTACCAATACATGACGAAGAAAATTTTAATTAGAATTTGTTATTAAAATGGCAACAAAAACAGCCGGTCCGTCGTCCGGGCCGGGCACACCCATTCCGTGTCCTCTGCGGCCGGCCCGCCGTTTGTCCCGCTCGTCACTCTGTGTATTTACCTAATTTAATTTGTACTCTCCACAATTTATGGCCGCAGTCGTCTACACCCTCTATTTGTACATCTGCCTTCGCGTGCGTTTGATTGAAGACTGAAAATTTGTGTATTAATATTGTCTACTGTGGAGTTTTGCCGATAGGAATGTTGAGTTGCATGGAGTTCGTTATTCGTTGATTATAGCCGAGCAAGGATTTGAACTTGGGCTTCTATGCGCATCGGGTATTTCAATTGAGCACTTTAAAGATTTGACCGCCGATGCCTCAATGAAATATTTTCCATTATAACTTATGATTAAAATAATTCCAAATCGCCGAATGCGTTGCAATTGCAACAAGCGGCGTCGGTCGTCGGGCGGTTAGGCGACAACGCCACTAAAGTCGAGTTAGGATTGGATTTACGGCGGCGAGCGACATGTGTGAGCGGCCCGCGGTCGCAGCTGCCGGAATACCGACAAAACGAACAAAACTTTTTCGCAATGCGGTCTTTAAACTTATATTTTTTGGCGGTTTAATCGAACTGTTTATGCGGACGTTTTCGGCTTGGTGATGCTTGCATTGAAAGTCCCGAAACGGGTACAACATTGCATGTGCATTTTTTTAATTATCTCGAGAAATATTTTTTAATAATGTTTCTTTAAGACCTAAACATTTACGGCTTTTCTTAGGTTAAACCTTTACTTATTGTGGCGCGGATGTTAAAATAAGTCAACATTTGTCACAACATATTTTGAACAAAAATAAGGTTCCAAAACAATAGAACTTAATTTTTATTCATTTTGTTCATTTACATACAAAAATGGCATCACATTACCTAAAAAGAATAACGGAACCCAATTTTACTTTAATATGCCTACCCACCAACAATAATGTCATCGGATTACCGAACAACACAGATGGATAGCAGGCAGATTTAGATGCATTTACAAAGGCAGCCGACCTCGCCATTACGCGGACGAGGCGAGCGACCGCGCAAAAAGCGGACCAAATTCTATTACCGGCTGATATGCAACAAAGACCACTAGCTGCCTGCTGCAAATTGCTTTAGCCCACAGTCACCGTATATTTTCGTGTCTATACAAATCAAAATTCAATTCTCTAGGTTAAGTTTTGTTTGTCAGTTAAATCGAATTGCATATATTTGATTCACTATTTTTTGCATTATGGAATGTTTGCTTTATTAAATTCCATCAGAATCGTATTAAAGGTTCAGCCGTGAAAGCAGAACTGCCTACTTTTGTATTTATGATATTAGTTTTTACAGATTTGCTGGAATAGTTACTCATTCCAATATCTAACCAATCAGAGCATAATGTGTAAATAATAACACTTGAAGTAAAATCTATATTTTCAACGGCGACATATTATTGTTATTCTAGATTTCACTTAATTAGCTGTTAGTTTAAAAGCTCGATTAAAGACCTTTGTTTTAATTGTACCTAAATAATATTTTTAAACTTATACAAGGTTTACAGCAAACATTATTTAGCGAATTGAAATAACTAATACCTGATTCATTTTATCAAAACAGAGACCAAAGCAACATCATTAATCAATGGAATGCGACTAACTACAGTCATGATTAATTAACTAATCCGATGATTCCACCCCAATTGTTTCATACTAAACTAACCTGTGAAACTAACCATCAACCATATGTTAGTTATCTAACCAGAGTATAAATCAGATGATTAAACTTGTGGGTATTACACTAATAAATTTTATTGATATTTTTTTAAAGCTTGATAAATTTACTTATATTCGGGATTTATGTTAGAGTTTGATACCTGCAAAAGTCCATAAATATATCGGATTATATCGACTTTTAAAGTTGATAAACTGCACCTGTGTAAAAAAAGGGAATTTCATTTTTAATCTAATCACTTACGGCTTCGTTTACGTGTATTATTGTGACGTTCTTTAGTTTCTAAGATAAAAGGTGCTTTGATTTCTTATTTCCCTTTAAGAGCTATTTTGTTATAGGCAACGATTAATCTATACATATAATAAATCTGTAGAAGGGTCAATTCTGTACATTGAAAATATTGAAAAAATAAATAGCAGAGGGTGTTACTGGATCGATACCAAACCCAAATATGTGATTTAAAAAAATTTTGTCTGTCTGTCTGTATGTTCAGGCATCACGTGAAAACTAACGGTTCGATTTCGATGAAACTTGGTATAAATATACCTTATTATCCTGGGCATAAAATAGGATACATTTCATCCTGGAAAAATACGGAGAAAAAAAAAATTAAAATTTTCTGTTTTATCCATAGACGTTGTTCTGTAGAACCGCAAATACACATTACACACCATACCCGCAATGGATTCAGCGCCGTAATAAGATGTCATTGTCAGAGTAACTCAAAATGGAGAAATAAACCATCCACGCGAAGATCGACATCCGCGCGGACGGAGTCGCGGACGGAAGCTAGTTGAAAAATAAATGTGGTGTCAAACGTTGCGGTTGGGATGGAACTCGCCCAAAGATATCTGTATGCAGGGTATAACGGTAAGTGGATTACAACAAGATTACAACGTAAAAACAAGGGCCGAAATAAAAAAAAAAAAATTGTCGATTCTCTTAGGATCGATTAGCTGATCGAAACATTTAAATGAAAATATTTTTGTATTTCATCTCACTCTCCTTGGAGAATATTCGATTTCATGGGCCGATTCGACCCCGTGTGGAGTGATACCCCTTTACGTTACACTCTGTAAAACATTCTCTTGTTATTAGACACGGGACTTTCTAGAGTAAATATTAAACGTATCTCCCGCTCATTGCAAAGGGAGTGCTTTGTCCATCTGTCACCGGACTACTAAATAAGCAACTTTTATCCCGGAGGTGCCATTTTAATGAGAAATAATGAAGTTGCCGACCCCTCGTCTGATGTTTTGTTAGGTTAAGAGCCTTATTTGTTTTGGTTACAACGTGTTTTTATTGAGATCCTTTGTTATCTTTAATTATAGTTTTATTTCTTTATAATATTTTATTATCTGTAAAAATTAATTTTTGTTCTCTTTACATACATTTTTTAATTTAATAATTACACTTCGTATTTAAGGATAATTAAGATATTTTCAAAAGCCACCTTTCAAGTCATTCGACGAATAGACACGTGCTTACATTTTTCAGAAAACATAGTTACGATTTCCTTTCATTAATTCAGAGTAATATTTTACGTTGTCATCTTGTCGGTATAATTATGGGGTCGTTAATAAGCCGTAACATCGACGCGGTATAATCAAAGTCAAAATAAATCTTTGCGAAATGAAAAACGGACATGAAATAACCGCATAATTTTTCCTTTTAAATACAATCATAAAAATACCATAACTTGTAGCGACCACTAGCCCCGGAGGCGAAGGATAGTAGAAATATGAATAACGACCTGTTTAATGAGTGCTTTAACGCTTCAAATGTGCTTTATGGATAATGAAATTAGTTGCTCATTTCGTTCTCAAGGTTCGTGCTTGGTCTTTAATATGGTTTGTGAGTTACAGCCCCTCGTAAACATCATTGCTTTTGTATAATGGCAATAAAAGATAAGAATGACTATGCATAATTGAGGTTTATTTTATCATATTTACTCCTAAATCTAAGTACATATTAAGCCCAATACTTTTTCAGTAAACACTAGGCCCAACTTGGGTTTCCTCTTTTAGGCGATGGAATAGCAACATGTCTCAGATCCTTGATTCCATCATAGAGGATAAAATGTGATACATTGTCTATTAAGTATTTCTCTTTTGATCATTCATTACCAGCTGATATTAAGAGCACCCTTAATTGAAACGAAGAAAGAAAAAGAGTATATGAGGAATACAGGCTTTCTTGTATGTATCAAAAGATAACAATTTCTTACCGTTTTCTCTGGTCCAGTAGTTGATGGCTTTAGGTGAAGCTTCCACGTGGCACTGCAGCGTGACGTCAGTCCCGCTGGGCGCCCCCACCAACTGATTTGGCACTTGTACTAAGGGATGGACTGAGGACAAAAATATATCTTCATATACATGCTGAATTTTTATTGGTTTAGGAATTCACTGCATGTTTGTATGATGATGTAAAAAATTGGTTACAATAAACAAAATAGCAAAGAGTGTAAAAAAAAATAAGTCTCCCATACAAATTGGTTAATCAACTGAACGTTCTTAGTATGGGAAAATATTTGTTTTTTACTTTAGCCCAAATCACTGGGTAATATTTGAAATTTAACATGTAGATTCCTCTGTGTAGTCTAGAAGTGCACTTAGATAGGATTTCCCAAAATTCCAGCGTTACATGCTGCCACGGGTATACCTTCTCTAGCTCTTAAAAAAGTCTCATAACAAACTTCGGCCACATAGTGAGAACCATGGGAATCTCAATAAAATAGGCTTTATCCGGATTTCTATAGGAAGAGCGTTATTGTGAGAGAAAAGTGCAAGTCACTACTTAGTTTGAAGTAACCAATGAGTCTGAATGGTATCGGATGTATTGTATTATGGCAAAGGAAGGCGGTAAAAATTGTATCTGTAGACTGACTGTCTACATCAATTACCTCACTGATTGCGTGATTAATTATATAATATAAAAGGTAATACAAAAACTTTATGATTTTGTATTTTTCCTTTTACTAATAACACATTATTTTTGAGGTCCACGCAACAATAATGGTGTACTGACAATCGAACTATAAATTACTGATCTATGCAATTAAAAAAGTATGTACAAATGAAAATGTATTCAAATGTTTACGCAATTTTGCAATTTATTGTGTAAAACATTAATTACATTGAACTAATTTTGGATGAATGTAGCCCGTTGGGCATTTATTTGCGGATGTGGGAAAACGTTTCACTTATATTGCAGTTTCAGTTGCATTTTGTTAACATAACTTTCAATTTGCGTTTGTTACTAGCGGAATTTCTCTAGTTATGTCGGTTTATGCGCTTGTAAGTTTACGAATGTTATATTTTTCGAATTGCTTTAAGAAGACCGCACAAGTTGCATTGCGTCGTGCATTTCATTAACTAATAACTTTTACCTACATCCTCATAGCAAACGAAATACTTATAGATTAACGAACTTGGTCATAAATCTGTCTCTCTTTTCATTAAGCATCGCGTGTGTGAGAGAGATATTTATTGGTAAATATATTTTTTATACTTATGTGCTTTGTAAAATGAAGATTAAGATATATGTAGATAGAACTTTGAGATTTTTTAAGTTATACTTTATTTATATAAAGTTTATATAAATCTTTAACTTAAACAACAACTAGGCAGAATGATTGCAATCAGTGATAGATATTAAATACAGTTTATTATTTTGTAGTAGTTTTGGTTTTAATGAATTTGAACTGAAATCAAAATAAATGAAGGAATGTTATCAACCTCATAAATTGAACTTTAAAATTTTGCAACAAAATCGCAGATATTATTATTTTACGTTTTAAAAACGCAACTGCAAGCTACGTGCTCTGAATTGTCATTCAAAACCTAGAACTGCTTTCCAGTCGGCTGTGATATGAAATATTTAACGTTGAATATCTTTGTCTGAGCCCGGGAGACCTGCAATGTCCGATGCGGAGATAGTCCTTTCATACAGCGGTATGGGCACCTGACGGAGGCTAAGTATCTAAGGATTCCCCACTGTAAATCTGATGTTACAACTTATTGAAACATTTAAATTTATATTGTTAAGTACTTAACTTTGATATGATGCGTTACGTTACGATAGCTTTTGGTCGAAGATTTTTTCTAGTGGTAATAGTAAAGACAAAATATATAATTTTTCATGTAGACACATTTGTACTTACCTATTTAGAAAAAGCTTGACATTAGGTTTTTGACAAAGCGAGTTGGAAAAAGGAAAATATAAAAGCGGAAACTCACTGACATATTAACGCCGGTACAGTTCAAACTGCTGAGTCTAGAGTAAAAAATTTGACACGATGGTTTCTAATGTGGTTTTTATGTTATTTATGGAATAAATTATCTTTCTTAAATGCCTGTGATTGAATCAGTATCGAATCAGGTGCCGGTTAAAATGCGTGATGAGTATAAAAGGCATCAAATCCCATCTCGGCCATGTATGTCGGCGAAGTTATGTACATGAGTCTGAATACTATCCAATGCTCTTACGGTGTGGGAAAATGTTTGAAAGAAACCAGCACATTCAGGCAACTGGATAAGTAACCATGATCGATCCTATACGGGTTAGGTTCCCCTGCAAAGGTTGCGGAGGCCAGATGGGGGTCGTTTCGTGTAAAAGCCTGACTTACCCAATCCCAGATCCATCATCAATGGCATACCACGGGCTCCTCCTCCACTCCAGAATGATTCTCCTTTCCATAGTGGTGAAGATGCAACTGGGATTAAAGCCAGGAGGAAAAAGACTTATAGACAATACGCGTCTGTCAATAAACGAATGCTGTTTATTTATATATTTTATAATTGTAAGATATACGTAAACAACAAGGATAATTTGTGTCTATTATAACTTGGAAAATTTTGCATACACAAATTTACCCGACGAGTGCTATCGTATGTCTGTTTGTTCACCGCACTCCACCACTTCGGGTGTGGAGCTGCGACTGTCAGGTGTTTACTCAGAATATTATCCGAGAGTTGCATACTTGTGTTTGTACCACTGTGTACCGGACTCTGTGTTTGTCCGCAATTAAAGTCGAGTTACGACTTAAACCAAATGAAGATAGGATAACTTCCAGTTTCGTCCAAGATTGTTAGGATGAAGATTACACTTATAAACCCACAATCAGATACGAAGGGGCTGAATAATGCAGTAAAATTGTCTGGTGTTAATTAATACTAATAATACATTTATAGAGTACTTCGTTTGGCGCATTCCTTCATTCGAAGATTAAATATTATCATAAATACTACTATAAATACTAATACTATAACAGGTATTTATAATTTGCTTTTGTTGTGTCAAGAAAATTCTGTTTTTGTCAGATCTATCAAATCATTTTATCCAAAACTAAATACAAAGGCGATCAAAGTCAGATTTTTAGAAAATTGTTCTGTTCTTGTATTATCTTAAAGAAACAAGGTTTGGTATAACACAAAAGACTACGAAGAGCAAACATCAAAGCGTTAAACCGTCGCCTTTAAAGAAACAAAAGCGTCAAATTGTTTCAAAAAAGAACGGATTATTTCAGAAAATGTAAACAATCGCACCAGCTCGAGTCTGTTTAGGGTGAATTAAGGAAAACGGAATTTTCTTACTCGACCTTAGATCGCAGCTTATTTGCGGTTATTCTCTTTGACCGTCGTTAAGTTCCTTTGAATGGCTTTTACGAGTTCGAGTGGCCAATTTAGCGAACAAAATCTGAACGATCAGAATTTTTGTTCTAATTAATAACTCGGTCAGCGACGAGAAAAGGCTTTTGCTTATTCAATAGCCGGAATAATGAGCCGCCGGAATGTTAATCTAATCGGAAATAGGGAAAGCAATAAGTGACATTTTGCATGTACTTGGCGCAAAGATTACGCGAAGTTCAAAGACGATTTAAGGAACGTGATTAAGCAATCTGTAAATATATAAGTAGGTAGGTATTCTCCACAGCAATCAAAAGTTACGGGGAGTTTTCTCGGGAAGGATTCCGCGCGGAATTCTTGAAGTGACAGTTTGATTAACCGAACGGCGCACACGCCTCGCCCGTTTTCGGATTTCTTCGCGTTTTATATCTACTTGGCTTCTGCTTTAGTTATTTTAGTACTCGCGAGTGAAGAATTTAACACACAAAATACCATCGTATCTTGTATTTGGTTTTTAAATCTTGTTTGCCTTTAAGAGTGATCGAGACGCGATCTAAAATAATTACAGCAGTACGATTACTAGCAAATTGATTGAAATTTGTTAACTTTGTTAGTTATACTCTTTTTGTCTAAATTCAATTAACCTTCTCTCAACTAAAAGAAACTCATCGCATTACGAAGCATTTACTGTTACAAATGAATTGCCACACTTTTAATTCTTTTTACTGCTGCCACCGCGGTCACAAGTCTCCGCCAGGCGCTGTTATCATTCGTTTTCGGGGTGGAAATTTAAATTAAATATTTGAGAGCGTTAATTTTGTCTCCTCATCGAGCGAACGCGACGCATTCTTTGTGAAGTAATTAAACTGAGTGGAAGGGTTTCAGACGGCAGTAGTTTGTTTGTTCGCTTCAAATTGCGTTTCCTATGAAGTGAATTTCTCTCGGTTGTCGTCAAGTCTTCAAGCCATTGTGTCTATAAGTAGTATCTGCTTAATGGATACTTAAGTTATGAACTTATGCATAACTTATCGAACATTAAATTAATTTATGATGGCTCCAACTTTGTTATCAATTTGACAGGTTTCCCTTTTATGGAAATGTCTAAATTTAGATTGACATTTACAGAGCATTTTTGCTGCTGCAATTTTAGTTATCACATGATAAAATTAAATCAAACTATAACTCTAAAAGTAGGTACTTTGGTTTGATTTTCACCGCGTAAAATATACTTATTTATAATATGGATTTTAGTACAAAATGTATTATTTTAATTAGTTTACTAAATTGTGCATTGGCTTTACAACTTTAGGCACATATTTGGCCACATCTTTATTTACTTTGATCTACTTTGAAATGTTTAAAGCAAATATATTTATCCAATCAGTCGAGTGTTTACATCGGAAACTGCCAATAACAGAATGCAAATACAAGCCGGACAACATGCGCACGGCGAGCGCCGAAAAACTTTAATATCGAACCCGGCAGCCACCGATGGAATGAATTTAGAACTGTTTACTAAACGCATACATAGAATCGTCTTAATCCTTTACACGGTAAATAGAAAAACAGTCTCGAAATTACTGGACACGTTCAGCTGTATGGCTTAATTATGTAATTGAGTTTCAAATAGTGACAGATTGCTAGCACATCGCCTGATAGACGAATCCCAAGTTTAGTTTTTAAACGTGCGTCTATTCCCTTAGTCGACTTTTATAATACACATGAGAAAGAGATGCAGTGTTCCTATACTAAAGTGCCGGTAACCTACATAAAATTACGTTTCTTCCTCGAAGGGGTAGGCAGCGAAATATTTTACTTGCCACTTGGACTGCATTCTTTATTCGTAACTGCCTTCATCCACATTCATTACTTTCTTAATGCAAGCTCAGCGGTTTAGGGTTGCTTTTAATTAATTTATAAAAATAACAGAACATCCATCAAGAAGTGTCATATACTGTGATTGAATGTTTTACATGTTTTTGATATGTTTTTAAACTCATGATTGATCATGGTGCCACATTCTAATATTTTTACAGCTCTTTTTATGAATTTGTACTATGATATACTGTTTCATTTTCGATTTTTAAATTAAATACCTACATACAATATCAAGAAAAATAAATCCAAAAATACACTTAATAAGTTTTCAAAAGTACATTAAACCATGTGTGGTGAATATGTAGATAGCCTAAGTAAAATTATTTGTATGTATAATTTTAACTGAAAATTGAAAAAAAGAAACGTATGCCTATTAAACATACCTTCTCGTATGTGTAGAGAGCTTGTGAAGTGTTTTATAAGTATGATTAATAAAGCCAGAGATAATTAAATAAAAAAGGTTGAATTGCAAACATACCTACTGAAAATAAAGTATGTTTCCGTACATTTTTCCCTATGGAAATGATATCAAATATGCACACAGAATCAAAGAGAATATTAAAATAAGTACGTGTATTAGATCGTGAAAGAGTAATCAAATTCTGAAATTAGACTTTTCAGATTCATGAAATGTTGCAACGACAATCCCCAGCGGTGCAACACAATGCATGCAGATGGAAATGAGTACGGCATAACGAACATACATGTGCAAATAGATTTTATGGGATTATTCTGATATTAATTTCGAGTAAATTTTGTACATATAGCCGAACGTGGCCTTATATACTTATTTCAAGACGGTTGGGATTATCATATACGTAAGTATTTTTAATTTTATAATAACGTTCATGATATTTGGATGCATTTTTATTCATTATTGGACCAGTATTATAGTGCTTTGAACTCTCAGTGAATCGGTGAGTATATATATAAACTGAACATAAATATCTACCTATTTGTTTTTTCATTCATGAAATTAATCTCATCACTGCTATATAAAATATTTTTTCTCGCATATAAGTAAATCATTGGTAGAATAAAACATTTTTTTTTCAGAAATTTATTGACAACAGATTTTACTTAATTTGACAGATATCTATATAGGGTAAACAGTCATAAATAATAAATAAATAGAAATAAGCAGGGAAATTATGTCAGCTACCCGATTCTGCATTTGCGCCCGAATTGTGGTTGATTGTGGCAAACACGAAACTAATTTGTGAGAGTACCTAGTTATCAAAGAATCTATGTATGTGGAAGCTAAGCTATCATTTTGCTGATGAATTGCATCAGATTAACATACTTTAAACACTGTAGATAAAATAGTGGTAAATAAACTGCAAAGACGTCAACTGTAAAAAGACCTTGACTAAGCATTTAAAAAAATGTTTACCCACATAACATACACTTACAAGTAAGGCAAGTAAGAGTAGTCACACTCGAGATATAAACAAAATAGTTTATGTTGTCCAAAAATACATATACAGAATATAGGTTTATATTTAGCAGACTTTAAAAAAAATTTGAATTGCTTGAATACCATTTCAAATAACCATTTCAAAATTAATACATAATGTCATGTTACTCCATTTTGGCTGCGGTGACATGTTAAACATCGTTTATGAATTCACGGCGCGCCTCAATCCAGCCGATAAAGCGCTCACCTGGCAGCGCAAAAAGCGGCATAACGCTCACTTATCTCCCGATCTTGAGACTAATTTATAAGCGAGTTATTCAATGCTTGGTTACTGAGGAACTCCCGCTGAAACCCGGCCCGAACACGTAAGCAATTGGGAGATTTTCGTGTTATCACGTATCATTTTTGGCGCGTGTCCTGCATCTGAATTTCGACGCCGCCTGTACTCGACAAATGTTTAGTGAAAGTTAGTGACTTGTTGACTACCCGGGGGTTTCTACCGTTTATTTATAAGTTAGTCCTCATGCATTAATTTTATTCTCAACGGGTAACCTATGTCTAGATTTATATAGGTTCCTAGGTGTTGAAAGGCTAGTAGTCGGTAATATCACAAATAGAAAAGACTAAATGGTAGACTATCTATTATTATTTCGTAGTCATCCTGCCAAAAATTCTTTTTCACCATTCGCTTCTTTCTGGGGTCAATCTATTTATTCTTTCTTCAGTTAATGAGGGACTGACAGACAACGCAAAGCACAAATCGCCAGGTATGGAAATTTGAAATTTTGCAATAAGAGAGGATTCCTCAAAATTTCCGCGGTTACTGAAATTACCACGATTTTTACGCGGGCGGAGCCGCATGCGAACGCTAGTGGAGTATAGATCTTGATGCATGTTGTCAGAACCGCTTAAAGTCATTTAAAGTAATAATATAACAAAAGGAGTTAAGGCAATATTAATGTACTTACAATGCACGTGCAGCATTATCCTCTTGCTGACGGAAGGGGGCACTCCGTTCGCGGCGATACACAGGTACGCGCCCATTTCCGAACGCGTCACCTTCGACAGGTTCACTATGTCACCTTCTAGTGACGTCACTGCAACAATAAGTAAATATAAACGGGACCATTACATAGTTTGTGTTGGACTTTTAGTAAGTTCGAGACGTATGTATGTCTTTATTTTATAAATATAGCTACTAATATAGATAATTATTCAAAACCTTATGATTTTACAGAAAGCACATTAATAGGGAGACTAAATTAGTCCATGTCTAAAAATTATTTGAAATTTCTGCAAATATTAAATTTATCATGTATACGATATAAGATTTCAAGAATTTCAAGAACGTTCTTCAGAATCCAGATTTTCTCAGAAATCATATTTGAAATTTGTTCTCAAATCTAATCTCAAAATTAGTTATTAAATCTGTAAAGTAGCATGATAACTTTGTTTTCCAAAGTCTTCAACACATTTCGGTAAAGTATCTTTTATGTAGTTAATGCAAAAGGTTTCAGAGAAGAACTTATAAAGTAGGCGCACTATGTAAAAGATGTCCAAACTTATTTTAAGTCGTAAACCATCTTTTGGGACGCCAGTCAAACTGTATAAGCATTTTATATTTTGCCAGCAAACTTCTTTGCAAAGTCAACTTGGAGTCGTTTGCGCACTACAACCCGCTCTAGTGCTTACTTTACATTTCGCCAGAACTGTTGGAAAACACTTTCAACCAAAAGTTGACTGGTTCTATAAACAAGTACCGTTAGTGGTTTGAACTCGAGTTGTTTTCCTGACACCTTGCTCAAATGGCACCCAGTACGTTTACAGCCATTATTCAAACAAGAGGATAAAAAGCTGGGGCAATATTTTCCGAAGGAGCTGAAGGTTGATGGTTTAAAGTGTAGAGCTCTCCGGCCGTCGGTTCGTTAGCAAACAATGCCGGAACATGAACTATGGAGTAGTGTTACAGCTAAATTGATTGGTAATATCTTAAGTAATATGTGAAGCATTTTCAAGTAATTAATGGTTTTGGGCAATTTAAATAGTTTGAGAACAATTTGCTATGTTTCTCATAAGCTCTGGCTCGTCTTGCATCTATAGTATTTCTTGGAGAATATCCATGAACAGAGTTATATCAGAATTCATATATTTTAAATATGATTTATTTTCTGCCCTCATACTGTAACGTTTTTAATCGATTTTTGAGTTTTTTTTGGCAGATTAATCTTCGAACTGATTGATCGACTTAAAGTCTAATGCAATATAATTATGTTAATTATTAAAGAAAACATTCATTATTTATTTTTATGTAAATGATTATGTTCACGGTTTGTCTATGGTAAACTAAATATAACGAAGTTCAGGAATCTTAATTATTCTGATAATATTTTTATAGTAATAATAAACTCCTTTCTAATACATAATACATATAATTATGTGATTATAAACCTAGAATTTAAGGTAAACATACAGATTCTAAAAGAAAATATTAGCAGTAAACTTTAATAACAAAATCAACATATTTTTAAAAGAAAATAAAGAAGTGCGACTCCACATTTTTCTGCGCTGTCTTCAGACCGGCCCGTTAAATAAACTTGGGCTGTCGATGTGTCATAAGTCAAGTGACGCTCAACCCCGGACTCTAGTGGTTTTTTCCATAGACACAAGAAATAGCAGAGGTCGTTTTGATTATATTTGTAAGACAGGATTGTCTGTCTTCTTTCAACCAAAAACGAGCAGGTTCTAATATTATATATATTCATGCATAATATTTATTTATTTATAAGACTACATTACAGGAAAAAAGGTATGGAGATACTTATTAATAACACAGGCGAGAGTTTGAGAGCCTGTGTAAAGTATATGATTTTTTTTTCAGTTTTTTATTTGTTGTAAATTATTATAGTTTTAAAATAATACATTCACACCATATTTTTATGGGTACATTTTTTATCAGTTATTTATCTTAAGATTCAAAACAAACGAAATTAAGTGCTTCAATTCACATTTTGTGACGTTAGATTTTTTTAAGGTCTGTGGAAAGTCAAACAAATGGTCCGCCCTCGAGTGCCCTTAACTAAATTGAATGACAACACTCCCATCACTCTTTGTTTCAAAGTTAAAATTTTAATTAAGAACTTGAAAAGTGTTGTACTGAATAGGTAATTATTGTATTCTATTAACGCGGGCGTGCGACCTAAAGAAAAGTGAATTTAATAAGGCATGGAAATAGATAAGTCTTAATGGATTTCGTTGTAATTGGGCCGGTCATGAAAACCTTTTATCTGATTTATGCAAACATTTTCGTTCAAAGTCAAAAATGGTTGTGGAATATTAAAGTTATTTCATAATGGGGATTAACCCGTGACGCGTCCGCATTTCCTAAAGTCTACACTCCGGTAACGTCCCGTACAATGAAAATTTTGCCGACTTTCCGCAGAAAAGTTAACTTTGTGCTTCAACCGTATAATTATATTCAATGAACTGTATACCTAAAAAAAGATAACGAAACGAGCATCAAGTTAAAAGTAAAATTATATACTAATAAATACCTCAAGTATCATCTGTAGCCCCGAACATTTTAAAGATGACATTTTTTTGGCCGCCATTTACACTTTACACGTTAATTGCACGAAATTCATTCCCATTTCATTAAAATATTTTCCAATAACACAAAGCTAAGTAAATTCCGCTACGAATGAGTATAATCACAACACTTGAACGCAGACAATCACTCTTCAATTGTTTATTAATTATATACTATGCAAATGACACACGATAAACAATTGCCGTCGGACACTGTCAATTTCGACCGTTGGCGAAGAAGGGGTGCGGGCGGGGTGCGTAGCCACGAATCGAGCAACATACCGTTAGCAACAAAAATGTAATTCAATCGTAATGTGTCATTTTTACGCAAGTTTTTTGTGTGTATTTTTTTTAATAAAATCCATAACGTGTTTTAGTGAATGAATCGACCATATTTCTTGCTAAGTATCGAATAATTTATGTGGGTCCATTCAGTATAAATGTTGTAATACACCAGAATTCGGGTGTCGTATTTTAACTCCTAAATCTAATTAAAATACCACACAATAAATAACGAATAAATAATATATATTTTTTACACTAGTATTCATAAAAAATTAAGGTCTCCTTGTTTTCCGCCTAGCCGAATAACGCTTCTCCGCGATAGATTTGTTTTATTTTTTGTTTGTAATGAATAAACCCAGAAACTACTGCACAGATTTTGATGAAATTGTCACAGAGACAAATTAAACCTTCAGGAGCTCCTTTTTTACCACGGGCGGAGCCGTGGGCTATAATAAAAAAAGAACAAATCACATAGATCGAACGTGAGTTTGAGATTTGTGTAGCGATAGGTAGGTACTACTTACATTTATATAACAACATCCTCTTGGATATTCTTATATTCCAGATCCATCCTACTAATATTATATTATAAATGCAACTTTGTAAGGATGGATGTTCGTTACTCTTTTACGTAAAATATACTGGATGGATTTTGATGAAATTTAATATATAGGTAGAATATTACCTGGAAATATAGGTTAATTTTTATCGCGAAATTCTCACGACCACGGACCAAAGCCCAGGAGCGCAGCTAGTAATAGATAATTTGTACTTTATCGCACCATTTTGCTATCACAGTTTGGTCTGATGGTAAGTCAGTCATCTGACTAGTCAGTAGAGAATGCCATATGGCATGAAGTCCACCTTTGTACATATTTTTTGTTAATTTGTGCAATAAAGTTTTAAATAAATAAATAAATCTGGGAGTAATGATAATTTCAATCATTTAATAATACACATTATAGCCATTCCACATTTTTTTTATGAAAAATACAGATCACTTGAGAACCCTGGTCAATGTCTAAGTGCAGAACCCTAAATTAAAATTTACAACTTCCGCCACATAAACGTAAGCCTACCACTAAACACACACTCGATAAAATAATAAGACCTATTTTTAAAGTGGTTTAAATTTTATTTTAAGAAACATTTTGACTATAAACAAAGTGAAAATAATATTTAAAAGAAAAAATAATTAAACAAATTTGCAAAACTTTTTGCGAACGGTACTTTCTAACCGACTTCAATCGCCATCGCAATATTACAAGGTCAATGCCATGCAATGAACAATATGGACGATCGAAATCACATAATTACGAATTATTGTTTATATTATAACTAGTTCAACAGAATTAATTAAAAACCCAGAGAGCTGAGTAAATTTACGTTAAACTTTATATAGTTTATATGGTACTTAGTTTGATAGAATAAATATGAAAACGAATGAAAACATTGTCGATCGTAGTTCGATTTCGGTTCGTAAAAGTAATGTCGATTTCTCGACATTAAATCATAAATTTAGGCCAGAACAAATATTGTTAATAAATAGGTTATTTAATAAGCTGTAATTTGATATGTAATACATTAAACAAACACTTTCCTTCTAAAAGATTTTGACATAATTCCGTTAATAAATTTTACACACCGCTCAATGAAAATAATAATGGCGGAAGGCACTTGTCTTGTCGCGTACTTCACTCACGAATATGTTCTTATTTACAAAATTTTTGTTGATTGTCATTGGTTTAAAAAATAAAAAACGAAGGACAAAGACTTTCTGTTGGTTGTTACACAAGTTTTGGGCGGACCAATGATATTTAAATGATTGAAAAAAAATACCAAAGACAACAGACTGCGTTATTGCCTCGGTTAGGAACTAGGACGCTTCGTGCCGTTTTACGTTAGTGCCTCGGTTAGGAACTAGGACGCGTTATGGGTTAACAAGTTCGGAAAACGTTGAAGTGACTTAGTATCTGTTTCGAAGTTTGTAGATGAAAAGCGTGGAATAGAAGGATGGCGAAGTTAATTTGCATCAGTCCACGACTAAGTTTCCGCCGTTCAGCTGCTTATCTGCATAATTTGGTGTAGAACATGAAATAAATAGGCACGCGACAAGCTGTTGTCAACAGAATATGTTTTATGGGAAACAATAAACGCGAATTTTGAATTATACCCTTTGTTGTACTGTACGTACTGTTTGCCGTCGTCGGTATTATTATATTATTTCATTGCTGTTTGGACTGTCATATAAATAACTCGTGTATGGTGAAACATGTTAGCAGTTATCTCTGGTAATATTTTGCCTAAAGTGCTAACCTTATACGTAATTTGTAAATTCAAGTAACATCCATCAATTTGTAGAGCTCTTAAAGGTTCTACGACTCCATCGTAGCAGTGCTACGAGTTGATCGTAGAGGTGCTACGAGAACGACTGATACGAATCCTATACGTCATGTGCGTAGCGGTTTTACAGTAATTTATTTTAGATAAAATATTTATAAAGAAAATTTGCGTTATAAAGTTTTATTGAATGACTAAATTATAGGTATTTTTCTGACGATTGATCAAATAAAAATGATAATTTTGTCACAATTTTGTTTGACTGGAGGATAGTGAAATTTTTTGATGTAAGCGTTGAAAAAAAAATCACATTTATTAAAATGATACATTAATTTTTCTGTTTCACCTAACTGCCATATCCATTTGTAACTTGAGATCTAGAGATAAATTGAGATGAATTATTACAGCAACTGAGACTTTAACGTTATAACATAGTCATGAGGTCTACGATATATTAATTAAGATTAAACACATATAACGTCTTTATCCCTAACGGAGAAAACAGATCACTAGCTACAAAACTTGAAGACTACATTTAGCTGAATGACTTAATAGAAAGAATAAAATTTTCCAGTAGAAATTTACATAAAACGATGCAATTCGAAACCAGTAAGAAATACTATTAAGAATATTAAAAAAAAAAATTGTTGATTAGGAAAGTTTATAAATTTCTACTATGTATTAAGATTAAATACAAAATTGTCTTTATCTCTTACAGGTTAGACAAGATCCACAAGACTTGGTGATGTCATGTTTGATGGCTTTTTAATACAAAACATTTCCAGTAGACATTGTTATAAGAAACGAAGCGACTCAAAACCAGTTAGAAAGAGCCCTGTTCATTAAAAAACTATGTTTGTCGACTCGGAAGGCTTCCAACTTTCCTCATTGGAATATTAAGCGAAGAAACATTGGCCTACGTAATGGATAGCCTGTATTGTTTCCCACTCAGATTTATGGAGGTAACTTGTAACGGCTTCTTTAATTAGACTTCTTCACTCAAATTGATGATTGTTATTGATGTTAGTTAATTTAAAATTGGTGGAAGCAAGGTTTCGGGTAAACAATTATTAGTAAGGGTGTGGATGAACACCGCTGGATAAGTTTTGCTTATCATATTTTTCTCTGAATGTAGAACTGTTTTTCAATAGGTACAAACACATTTATTTTAATTCAATATCGGATTAATATGAAACTTAAAATGTTTCATTAATCATTGGTTTCTTTATATAATAGTGGCGACTTAAAAATTACGGCCGCTTTATCTAATAATATCGTTACATAATTCGAGCTTTAAATTTTCGAAGAAATTTTAAATTTTCAAAGTTCCACTCGTAATATGTTACGACATATTACGAGATGATGTACGCATCAGTCACCCAGGAAGGCATGAGTTTATATTGATTTCGATTTGAGAAACCGAATTTAAATGGAACATGCCAAAGGTAGGCTTACACTACTGATCTTGCTTTCAATGTGCAAGACTGTGAAAGTCATTACTCGTAGTACTTTGTTAGTGTAATGAATTGACTGATGGTTCGAGAAGGTTCCAACAGTGGTGGGGTTAAGTGGGGGTTGCTGATTGATCGTTCTGTCACTTACGCTGCCAATTGCCACTCGTCACGAAACTATCACTTTTCTAGTCACTTTTCGTAGTTTTATAGGCAAAATTTACAATCTGAT
Organism: Amyelois transitella; assembly: GCF_032362555.1. Taxonomy (NCBI): domain Eukaryota; kingdom Metazoa; phylum Arthropoda; class Insecta; order Lepidoptera; family Pyralidae; genus Amyelois; species Amyelois transitella. Next base: position 5,968,816 of record NC_083506.1, on the reverse strand, counting down.
TTAAGTTCTGTTGGAATATTTTATATTATTGATTTTGAAAAGTGTCTTGAAGTTATAAAAATGATTTCTTGTATAATATGTTGTTTCATCCCACCAAGATTAAATTAATTTGAATGAAAATACGTAAAATGAAAATTTAGACGATAGGCGAGCAACCTGTCACGTCCATCATTGAGCCATGCAGCTGATCGTAGTTAGATAGACTCTTAATTGCACCATAAGAGTTCATACATACATACCATCACGCCTGTTTCCCATTGGGGTAGACATACCAAACAGCACAAAAGAGATAGAGATGGTACAAAAGCAGACTCATTGCTAATGCAATCTCTTCCAGTCGACCTAGCTATCTACTCTGTTTGTGTCTACCCCGTAAGAGCTAAAGACGTGATTATATGTAAAACACAAAAATAAAATAAAGTAACGAATAAAAGAAAAGAAAAAGTTTCACTATCACTAAAAGCCAAACAACAATATTGGTTCTAACGACGTCGGACGATTATTTAAACATTGTTTAATTTCCCCGATAAGCCTTCATCTGGCATTTATTTGGTCGAATGCAGAGTTGAGTAGGTAAGTAATTATTCCCGGTCCGTCTCGGGTTGTAATCCCGCGGGATTAGAAAGGGCGGCGTGAATGGTAATAGCAGTTTGCCGAGGTGCTGCGGTGTGATTTACTGCTAAGATTCAATAGTGAATATTTTAGCTGTAATTTATCTGCTTGTAGTTTTTTAAGTGCTCAGTGCATTTACGTGTTATTTTTTGTACGCCATTTAATTTTAAGGGCATTTAAGTATTGAAACAATAGATGTCGAAAATATAGTCAGTACTTATTTTTATTGAATTGAACAACCAAACATTACAACTCTTATTATTAAATGCATGAATAATTTTTTAGGTTGTTTTGTATATTCATTTGCATTTGAACTGAAATTTTGAACGAGAATTTAATACTATAAAACTGAATTAATATAATATTAATACTTACATAGATTTCACGATATTTCAGTAAAATAGCAGAATCCTATCTACATGAAATGTAATATAAAAAAAAATATTATGAAATCTAATATTGAGATTTCAACGATGTGCATATTTCTTTGAAAAATATCACGATATAACTGAGATTTTTGAGATTACCCTTATTCTAATTTTTGGAATTATCAGTTACATGAGTAGTTTATCGGAGGAATTACATAGTAATTATTGTTGTAAAGGGGAGTGTGCACTCATTACAGTAAATTGAACACAGCACGCAATCGTTTAATGACCTCAACTTAGTGATTTTCTTTGATTATCCAGCTAATGATAAAATAGTTTTGATTGTTATTGATATTGTCTAACTTCTTTACTACCTAATAGTTTATAAATTTGATCATAATTATGTACTTATCATCTAGTAAGAGATCCTTACCTAACCTCACCTTAGGTAAGGTTTATAAAATTAAAGATTTGAATCGTCAAGACTTGCTATAATACCCTTACTGAATAATATATATTTGTAGTAAAGACGAAAGAAAAATGTCGATACTAAAGATAAATCAAAGATTCTAATATTTTCAAAAGGGCTTTATATTATGTATCGTATACGCGTAGATAATGAAATCAAACTATTGTGTTCAAAAATGAATCCTTTTGATTGATTTCGAAGTTTAAAATATAGTCAAACCTGGACCAACCTTTCGTTTTGCCCTGTGGTCCTCCCCTGGATATTATGTCTCCTCCGTCCTCCCTCCTCCAAACTATTTTAGGTGGAGGGTAACCTCTGGCCTTGCAGATCAGCTTGGCTGAACCACCTTCGGGAATCATCATGTCTCCTGACGTTTCTTCATTGATGATATCTGGAGGTATTACTACTTCCAGGAATGCAGTCTGAAAAGTGTATAAATGTAATTACGTGTTTCTTTTATTCCATTCATTTTATAAATAAATTGAAATGTAAATGAAGTGAAGAGCGGCGGTGGTTGACATTTTATCGTAGAAACCATTATAAAAAAAAATGTAATACACATGGTGGCACCCTTTCAAATCCTACCGCGGCCATGAGCCTTTTATGAGTTATGTATATTAGTTTTATTGCAAAACCGATCTTACGATGAGGGATAACATCGTAACTTGCACATTCAGACAACTTACAAACAATATGAGTGAGCTTCTTCATGGAAAAATTACGGAAGTCGTGGTCATAGGCGTAGCTATCCCCCTAAGTAATGCATTATCATTATCCCCTAATGATGCATTTAATATCGCACAAAAAACTATCGCTGTAAAAACTGCCATGCTACGGGAGCAGGACTCTTAGGTATTCAGAAAGATGCAACCGGGATTAACGCGAGAAGGATGATGTAAATGAAGTGAATTGATTAGCATTCGACGAAACATACTCGCACTACATAATTGTTAGCCAGCTAATTCATTATTCAAGTAACATGCATAAATGTTATAATAACTACAACATAACAACCATTAAGAATCAGGTGTCGTGTGGTTCCCGGCACTAATACATAAAAGAATTGGACCACTCCATCTCTTTCCCATGGATGTCGTAAAAGGCGACTAAGGGGTAGGCTTACAAACTTGGGATTCTTTTTTAGGCGATGGGCTAGCAACCTGTCACTATTTGAATCTCAATTCTATCATTAAGCCAGATAGCTGAACGTGGTCATTCAGTCTTTTCAAGACTGTTGGCTCTGTCTACCCCGTAAGGGATGTAGACGTGACTATATGTATGTATGTATGTATTAAGAATCAGCTGCATTATGATCGAATGTGAATGAGCGTAAATTAGAATAATACTTATTTATTTTTATCGTCTACGGGCTCCACTATTGAGAAATAATTACTATATAGCTAAAAAAAGGGCCATAATTATCTCAGTAATAATAAATAATTTACTCACTGCCTTTCACACATAAATACCGGACCTTTAAAATAAAACTAGAGTAATAATTTACCTGCATTTTCATTGGATCTGTATTAACTTGGCACATATATTGTCCTCTGTCCTCCCTGGTGACCCCTCGGATGTTTAGTGTCCAAGTGTTGAAGTCGTTATGGGTTACGCTGAGTCTGGCGTTGTTTGTGATGACGTGTTCATGGATAGCCAGAATTGCCTTCGTGTCCGCCTTGATCCATGCTACCTGAGACCCGAACGCAGGCCCACGGAGTCAGCAGACGTGACATGACATCCAAACGAGCATACAAGCACACAGTTTAGTAAAAGAAAATTGAAAGCCGATTGTACTGTTAGTAATAAAAAAGTTATTGATTTATTTAACTTTGCTTATGGAAAAGAGAATAGTTGGATTAATTTGCTCAATATTTCGTTGTAAAAAATACTTTATGCATTCATAAATATGTTATATTATATGAAAAAAAGAACAGTAATAATAAACTGATCACACTTTATCCTTGGCATGGACGCGGAAAAACAAAACATCGCAAAATACCAACCAACAATACAACAAACAATACCAAGCATTCCGGCCAGAACGCCTCATTTCTGTCGCGATTATCGCAAATTGTGCAAATTGTGAAAAATTCCAATGGAGACTTTTAGAGGCGAGCAAGTCTAATTACAAGCGAAGGCTCCCCTGGAGGCAGCCACGACAGCGATGCTCGCGCAACACTATCTTGTTGCGAAGTCCTCGCAAAATGCTCTCGGAATTTTTAATTACATTTTCGTCTGGTCGCCGCTATGAGGCGCACGAGCGTTGTGAAAATGGTACTGCCACAAAATATAGAGTACAGAATAAACGCTCCATGATTCAATTGATGATCTTAACTGTAAGTTTGGCAATAAATTTGTGAAATTGATTTACACATCTATAAAGAATAAAAAATATAATAACTAAAATAACTGTTCAAACTGGTATGGCGACTTCATTACCTTGAGTCATTCGAGTACTGTAAGAAATAGGTGTAATTATAACACTTGCGGTTGGTTTAATTGTAAGAATCTCCTTTTTTAATATGTTCACATCAAAAACATTAAATTTCTTCTGTACTCTCAGTATTTTGTGATATGAGTGTTGTGAAAACGGCACTCGTTTCGCCCGCTTTACCAAAAGCGTCGACATCGCAATAGAAGCTAATTTCCTGCATAGCGCGTAACAAAAAACGAACAGAAATATGGCGTTTTGTACTTCTCACTGGTACCGTCCAACTTGGGTATTAAAACTTTATTGTTAACTATTATATTCACTAGACTCTGCTCAACGTTTATGTTATACCTTGTTTCCGTTTTAACTTATATTAAAAATTTAAAAAAAAATAGATGTGTTATACACAATGTGTTATCAAAAGGTTTATCGAATCAAATTAAGTTTATTATGCATAAATGGAGATTTCATAAACACTATATAAATATGTGCAAATATAGAAATACACTACAGGAGATTAGTGCAGTTGAAGGTACAAATTAACTCTATTTGTAAATTTTTAGTGCTTGTGCAAATTCATCACTAATTTGTGTATCTAATATAACTATTGTGAAAATTAATTCTACGATTTCCAAAAAAACATTAAAGTGCGGTGTGAACGACAACAGAAACACTTTAATGCTTACATTCTTTAACAAGAGACTTGCAACCCTTTCTTTTGCTGTTTCTAAGTTCTTTGAATGTTTATCTGCATATCTCTTTTAAACTTCAAACGAAAGGATTGCAGCTGAATATTACGACGCAATTTCAAACATTTATAAATGCGGAATATTTTATAACAATGAACGTTTTCAAAATATTATTATTAAGTCTATGTTTTTTTTAAATAAAATTAATGAAATTGCACCAATAAAACAAAAGAAGTATTTAATAAAGAAGGTATATTTACCAAATTTCAACTCATCCATACCAGCGGTGCATATCGAAGTGAGGTGTTTACTATGGATCGTGTTATTTGTGCATGCGATAACTTACATTCCCTTTGTAATATCAAATTATGGATACAACTATCTGTTAGAACAAATGGAAACGACAAGAGTCAAATCCATAGTGTATTTCGAGTTAATCTTACCAAAAGCGGCACAAGGGAAAGGTATACACGTGCCGATATGTTATTAGTGTTGTGTAATGACTTACGAAAATCGATATGTGAAAGCAAATAAGTGACGATATAGTGAACGCAATAGTATATCCGAGGAAATCGAGTGAACGCTCTAACGGTCCCAAAGAGACTATTATCGAATCTTGTTTCTTACCGAATCGATTCACTGTTGGTATACTCGTATGTATTTATCCCTTTCAATTCCTCGGGTTGCTAATAAACTTTCCGGATATTTTCCTTTCCGCGCGTGTTGTTATTATGTTAACATCATAAGTTGTTATGATGTTATAATAAGAATTGAACCAAGGAATATATTGACTCTTATAATTAAGAGAGTTATTTCTTGATTTTAAATTGGAGAGACTTAAGAAATTGCTTTTTGTTAAAGCTATTCTGCAGTGTACCGACATATCTCAGAATCTTTCTAGGAAATAAAACGGCCATGAACAATTTATACGTTGTCGTATCGAATGGTTGGAAGATAGTGTTCTAGAGGTAGATTAACTCCCGGGACAGTTTGAGAGCTGTTCCTCTCGAAATGATTGAGCGGGGACCGAGGGGGTTTGCCCTGGCTTTATTTTAATTTCGTAAAGTGACTATTTTGTGACGTAAATTCCTTGTCTACAGGATTATAGTCAGCTTTGTGGTTTTTATCTTACTATGACTTTGACCGATTATACTCGTACTTAAGATATTTTCTAAATTCTAATAGTGTATTATGAAGAAGTTTAAAAATAGAAGAATTACTTTTACTTGAGTGCAGTATTATAACATGCTTAACATTTTATGAAACATTTATTGTGCATTGAGAAAATTAAGAATATTGCTAGGTGACATAATATTCTTAAATTTCATTTCTATGTGCTTTTAGTGTCTAGTGCATAAGTGTTACTCAGTGTGCTAACTCTACAACACTATTGTGGACAAACTTACAATTTATTGTGCAAATATTAGTTCCAGTGTACTCTATTCTAGGATAGAGATAGTCTAAGTGCTCGTGAGTCGAAAGAGTGCTTTAGAAGTGCATCGAAGGTTGTGTGCTAAAGAAGTGTGGAAGTTAGTGCAGAGGTCTATTGGGAGAGATCCATAATGTCCAAGATAAAATACAGAAACAAAAATTAAATAAAAAAGGAACAATACTATTGACTGAGCTTAAATAATGTATGTACAACGAGAGGGAGGCATGATATATTTTTTGTAATAATATTTCAAGTGCAAATGTGTCTCATTGTATTGGTTCTAGTTTTTGAACTTGGTATCCTCAAAGTTAGGAGTTCTGGAGCGCTGTGCCACAGCGATTCACTTTTTCAGTATCTATTTATCGCACCAATCTGTTTATTTTTCTTTTTGAATTTGTACGATTATTGCCTTTTTGTATGTACGTTTTACAAAAAAAAATATTTTTAAAACAGAATATATTATTACCTTCTGATGACTATGCGTTTAAATGTTATCCCAGGCCAGTTAAAATTTCTGCTATTCGGAATTTTGAATATTGTGCTTAAATTTTGTCAGGTATGCAGCTTGGCGAATTTTAATGTAAGTACAGTAGAAATTCGAAATTCTTTTTTCTTTGTATTTCATTTTGAATTTCATATCAATGAAACGTATATTTAATATAACTACTTAATGTGTAATAACTTAATATTTTGTGTGTGAAAATAGTAAATCTTCACAGACCACTTTTTTCTGTGAAATTCCCACGGATATAGGAATTTTACTTTTACTCTAGCCTGGGTATAAATTAAACGATAATGTATTGGTAATCACTATGATTATAACGTACCTAATTGTCTAGAAACCGGGGAAAAGGTTTAATAAGAAATAAATAGGGTAAAAATTAAAAGAAGATTTAAAAAAATATATTTTCTTCTAGAATTATAGATCTCATCCGGAAAGTGCTGAGTGAGAGTGCTCCTCTATGGGCTAGCTGTACCGAGTCGGTTAGATACACACCCTGGCAGTGGCGGAGTCGCCACTCACCCTATAACCGCCAAGGTTATTGACCACACATGTGAACATGGCGTCCCTGCCCTGGGCGATCGTCACGTTCTCCAGAGGATAAAGGAAGTCCGGCTCCAGACCTAAGGCTGGAACAAAAAGTATATTTTTGAGTCGTTAATTTTCATCCGCGTGGAAATTTCGGGAAATCATTGCTTAGCAGACTTTACCTAAGACCTTTTAGGAACCTACATGCGAAATTTGAAATTGCGAATTTAGCGATTAGGGTTGTGCGTCACACTGATAACACACACTAAAAACTAAAGGCTAAACTAACTGACATGTTAATAAGTTCACTCTTTTATGAAATATATATTTTGTCTATGTTACTTATATGATAATAAACACAGTTGACATGACACTAAACAAAATTTTTAAAGCCTTTAATCAATACCCGTATATTTAAACCGTTATAAAAAACACGAATAAACAACCAGTGTTCCAATTACCACATTAAATACGCACCACAGAATAAAATATCCAGTTACCAAGAAAAATTATGTGTCAAATACTAACTAAAATGAATAAATAATCACGTTGGTTATTTGATTTCTTTGTATTCAGAAGGGCGCCCGCATACTGAACGGGATATCGTTCGGCTTACTGAAGCGGTAAGTGATTTTGCCCCGACACCGTCTGCGACGATTGCGATTTGCATAAATGGCGCGAAGGGAAGTTCGGAAACGACTTGAAAATATTTCAGAGGTTATAAGGAATGAACAATATCGGTTTTGCAAAGATAAAATATCTTAGAAGGTCCCTTTATATATGACTTTTTTAATCAATATCTCCATAGCAGTCTGAATCATACTGACTTGAGTCATCCTGGAAGATATTTGAGTTCCCCAAATTTAAATCTCGGTCTGAGTAAGTTGAGATATAATTATAAGTGATCACACTATTGTATACTGTATTAAAAACAAACAACTGTGTTATTGAAATTAACTTAAACCAATTGTGTCACGAGTATGTTATTGTTATTATGTTATGAGTGAATAAATAAAATTTAAAATACTTGAATTGATTATGTTTAAAGATACTGTTTTTTTTTTAATCAGCAATATTTAATTCACACAGTCTTTAATACGTACGTTTATTATAGGCAACTGGTAGTCGGCGATCTCATTAATTATCTATACGGAGAAACGTAATTACGAAATCATTAAAAACATTAAAATTGGGCACTGTCGGAATACAAAGAAATTCGTTAATAATAATATATAATAATATTTTTCGTATATTTAAATTTTTGATGACAGAGCATACGCGCCACACTCGTAAAAATGAATGTTAAATGTTTTCATTTTGTGATCATTATCTGACGTTTGACCCACTGAATTTTCACAAAATTGGATGTGAATAATTTACTAACATGCTGCCATTTTTAAAGGTATTTTATTTAAATAACGCATAAATGAAACTTTTATTGTACCACAAACTACACAAAACATCATAATATACATAATAAAAGAAACGGTCGTATCGCACTTTTCTGCAATACTAAATTTTCTTCGCATTTTAGCACCACTGATTACAAAGTAGCACTATAACTTGGAACAAATCCAACAAATATGAAAGTTCCAAATAAAAATGTGTCTTTTGACTCTGTAGGTATTGTCCCGCCAAATGGATAGCTGGAGGCGTCAATATTCTACGTGACCGTTCCTTGGCGCGTCCAAGGAAACATGTGTCGGAAGTAAGGACTATCTATTCGTTCGTGGAATGGCGATCGCGCTACTAAATTATTTGTATGTAGGAACGGCGAGGCGCCGATTGCATCTGCATTCACCCGTTTTACCGGCCAGATACGTACAGTGATTTATTTATTTGTGAAGTCGTCAGTGCATTAACATGGTTGTGTAATTTACGAAATGGATAAAGTTTATTTTTACTGTTACTGAAGCTTTATCACGATTGCATTCAAAGATGACGGCTTCGAATTTCTAAGTCCACTTGAGACAGTATGTACCCAAGTGACAACATGAAAAAAAAAATTGGTATAGATATATCATAAAGAGCAAGAGCTCATGCTTATGCTCCACTACCAAAATCTACTAATCTATGCAAAAAATGTGTAGATATCCTAAACGCTGAAAAATAAGTTCAACGTAAACTTCGATTTCAAGAAAATAGTGTTTTAGTTCCCAATTCGTATTACATTAAGAACAGAAAATCAGGTAACACATGTATCAAATCTGTTAAGATTTTTAACCAATTTTTTTTAAACTTCGATGAAAAGATCGAGTGGAACCCATGAAAAAGCAAGTTTGAAAGGTAAAAAATACACCACTTTCTGTAAACAAACACTATCTAAAAGCCTTGCGTTCTACTGTAAGGTTAGTTTTGAATGAAATGGTTTTTGGGATTGCAGTGAATATCAAATATCCGACGGGCCACAGTAAAATGGAAGTAATGTGATCGTTCCGTAGGTAACCAAAAGGCGAATTGATTTCGATTTGTAGCAGTCCAGTACATTTAGAATCACGAAAGTCTTTTGAAATTTACTATGCTAACTATATGATTATAAATAAACTTACTTTTGCATTTAAATTATTAGTTGGGATTTGTTAGGTTAATATTTGTATGTAATGCATTTGCATTACTTACTTGTTGAATAAAATCGAAATGTATTTAAATCACTTCAAATACTTTACTACTTCAAGGAAAACACTCGAATTTGGTTAAATTAAGAATAGAAAATAGAGTTATTTATACAAATAGAACTTCTGAAAATTTTAGTTTTGATCGAAAGTTCAACGAGTTTTTCATAGGGCAGCATTAATATTGGGAACGAGGATATTTTTACTATTGACATACTATTAAATCCTCAATATTTCTATTTTATTAATTCTTTTGTTACAAAACTTCATAATAGCGAATTTAAATTTACTTCTTATATCGTCATCAAAATTTTAAGATACCTATTTATTCCGGTGTCCGAAATTGCGTCGTACAAGCTTTAGATTGTTCTATACTGAGGCTTTATTTAGTACATGCATAGTACATCTATAAGAAGTTCGAGCACTTACCGAGTGAAACTAACAATTAACCAACACGGTTTCGTACACAGAGATAGAAAGTTACGCACACTACCACAGTTTGGGAAACTTTGCGACTATGTTCTCAAATAACTGCTTTATTATGTTAAGAGCAGCTAAGAAACATGTATTTGGCGGTTTGACTGTTGGAAGGTTTAGTTTTAGTTTCATTGGCTTTATACGTGTAACACACAAAATAGTAGATACATAGAACATCGGTGATTAGTTCGAGGTTTATTCATTTAATTGTTTTATTTTTTAGGGCAACCGAATATTCATTATCATCGTCTCAGTTGTAAGGAATCTATTCGTTTGACTAGGGTTATTTACATTGACCAATTAAAAATATGCGTAAGCGCATGCTACCTATCTAAAGATGTCTATCAATTCTATATTGAAATTTATATTATATATTTTGGAACGTTAATTTTCACGGCTAAACATAAAAACATAAATTTAAACATAAGGTTTCCGGAACCAATAAAAATAGGACCTCTCCTTGTCTTTCCCATGGGTGTCCTAAAAGGCGACTAAGCAGTAGCATTATAAACTTGGGATTCTTCTTTTAGGCGATGAGCTAGCAAGCTGTCACTATTTGAATCTCAATTCTATCATCAAACCAAAAAGGTGAACGTGGTCTATCAGTCTTTTCAAGACTGTTGGCTTTGTCTACCCCGCAAGGGATATAGGCGTGACTATATGTATGTAGATATATTTTAGAACTTAAAGTATGAAAGAGAACTTCAAGATCGTCTCATCTCACCTATGTCCGTTATTGATAAAGAAATTTCTCTATCTGCATTATGAGATTACAATTTCGTGTATTCCCTTTGCTCAAGTTGCCGCCGACATTTCTGCGCAACCAATCACAGACAGCCGTTACTAGTATTATGCGGCCGCTTCATTTGCAATTTGGTTCAGTGATTTCGTTCGGCCTCTCAGTGCGGGCTTCGGCGCAGAGTGAATTATACCCTATTGTTGTTTCAGCGATAAAGGATAGCTGGATCGGAAAGTTTTAGAGTCGTTGCGACTAGAACTAGATTGTAGAAGAAATGGATGAGTATCTTGTTTCTCGCCTCGGCGTTGGCGTGGTGTTGGGTAACACGATCTTGTAGTTCTAAATTCTTTAGTTGAAATACAGTTTTAACACTAATCAAGAGTTATGTGAATTTAGTAGTATTTACTTAAGTTATCCGCAATATATTTTTGTAGTCACACTACTTAAAAGACGATGCCTGGACAAATTTTGTTTTACCACTATAAATATTATTGTTATTTTTACCCTCATAAAGTGATTCATACATTCACTCACTAACGTTAAGAAACGTGAACGTGTTTTTTGTAAAAATTTGGCTAAAAAAGTTTAATATTTTAATATATAATAAATACAATTTCTATTAATATTTCCATACTAATGTTCTAAAGAGAAAATATTTGTTTTAGTTTTTTTTTAATGAACTTTAAAATTACTGAACCAATTTTTAACTGTAGGTATTTAGTACAAAGACAGATAAAACTTTCAGGAGTAACAAAGCTTGTTTCATCATAAAGAAGGCATTTGAAAAAGGAAATAATCGTATCAATAAAAGGCTCAACTCAACAGTATGGGATGATAACGAACGAACGAACATAGTGAATCGGTAGCAGTTCGCTGCGGTGGTGTTTCGATACCAAACGATTTGGTTTGGGTTGGCGACTTATGTGATACCGACAGCAGAAAAACTCAATATATTATTCATCCGAAAATTCTATTTTAGCGCATACAAGAAATCGTTCCAAGTTCAAAAATTCTAAAGAAAATCTTAGGATTTCTAACACGGGTCAAAAATACAATAAAGTTTGTGATCTCTGTATAGGTCTTAGGTACTTTTAACACACACACGTACACATATTTCTCAAACGTAAATAAAGTAAAGCGATACAGCATTGAACAGATCCCAGAAAACTTGTTGGGGGAGTAACTTAATCGTCTGCGAAAAGCTCTACTCAGGTTTCCTGTTATTCTTGCAGGTCACGTTTTTTTAATCAAATTATCAATCAAGTAAATAATAATGACGTTGTGATTTCTTTCTTAGAAAAAAATCACAACGTCATTATTATTTCATCACATATTTATGTGCTTATTATTAGTATAAAATTTAAATATATAAAAGAGTACACTGACTGACCGATTGACTAACATAATAATATCAAAGCACTAAACCGAAGAAAATTATTTTTCTTCTTTTTCCGAAATTTTAATTGTTTTCATGTAAGGTCACTTTTCCCGTTCAAGCGTGCGGACGTACCCTCGGATGTTACAAATATCTTTTATTAACATACTTACAAAAAATAAAGACTTACTGAAAAGACAGAAACATGAAAAATTAAACGATTCACAAATCAATTTATGATTATAAAAAAAAACACAATATTTAATGGACGTTTTTGAAGTCGTTACATGAAACTTCTCCGTGGAGAAGCGGCTGCACTCCACACTAGTCGCGTTTCCCGGATTTGTTTGGGCCAACTAGTTAAATGTTTGAGCAAACTTATTTCGGCCCCAGTCGAAGATGTACCCTTGTTATTGTTGTTTGAGTATTGTGGGTTAGAATCAAAGCCTTGAATTGCAGTTACTTGAAAGTTAGTTATGACATAATTTGCATGGTCAACATTTATTTACTTATCGATATTATTTGAAGAATAACTGAAAATATTGAAAAAATATTTAAAAATTAAATTTTCATTTTTACTTATGTTAAATTATTAATAATACAAAACTCATGTGTGTGTGTTTGTTATTATAATTGGGTTGCAGCCCATACATTTTACAAAATATTCACACTTAGTTTTTACAAATTGGTGCCATAGGATACAGCATAGTAGATATCTAATAATAATACTACTAATCTTATTGATGTGATGATACGAGTACAATACATAAGTACATACAAAATAGATTAGGTCGATATGATAAAACATGGTATTATTGGATCTTAAAGAGAATAGTTTCTTCGGTGATTATGTAAAAATATAAAGATGAAGCAAATTCCTCAAGAGGAGCAATAATAATAACTGAAAAATTCCAAAAGCGAAGCAATAAATGAGAAACAATTCCGAGCAAAACCGAGAATCCCGGTTTGGGGTTTCCGAGTTCACTGAGAGTACGAAATTCTTTAACAACATTGTTTATAAATTAAAACAATCTCATAATTGCACATTCTTCAACTTCTTTGGTGCAGTAGATATTAGAGGGGAGCTGTAGAGGCAAGGGGGAAGATCGCTGGGTAAGTTTTGAGATGAAGTTAAGCCGATTAAGTGTCATTTCCGCCGCGAACTAGCACTGTTCATTAAATATTTCGAGTGACTTAATTGCTGAGGTCGTCGTCTGCTAAGTTCTGAAATGTGAACAGATTTGCCCTCTTATTCTGTTAAGTGAGACGAGAAATTGAATGTAGTAAGTTAATCTTAGTTCTTTTCTTCTAAATTAATTTCTTCGAGATAAATTAGATCTATCTTGGGTATTTAACTGAACTATATTGCCCAAAATTCAGTTTTTAGACTGGATTGTTAGCTGTTAAGTTATACTTTACACGCTGTATAAAAATAAAATAGGTTTTTGCCGATGAGCTGCGTGCCTGACATTAAACCGACTTGGTAATGACAAAAAGACTAGCCAAAGATTAGGTTTTAGGTTAATAGACTTTTATTCTCATAAAGACATATTTTACACCACTTACATAAGAACATAAAATACAAAAAAATAAATAAGTTCGTTGTCATAGTAATAAACAAAATATAACAGGAAAAGTTCAGTAAATTGAGATTATGTGCTCGGCTAATTGTCTCTTGAATACATCGAACGATGTAATATTTTTTATAACAGGATGTATCTTGTTAAAAAGAAATTCACAATATTTATTATTTATTATTATTCTTGTGAAACTTCGTACCATTAAAATATTTCTATACTTATTTAAAATATGTTCAGTGATTTATGACCACATCATTATCAAAAATTCAATATATAAATCTTTCTGTTATATAAAATTTGGAGTAAAAATAAATAAAAGAAACTCATTGTATCCATTGATGTCATGATATATACAACAAATAGGAAGAACCGCATTCGTGCGGGCAGAAAGTCCATTACAGTCAATTCCTTTGGACGAGGCACGTGTTGAAACTATTCTCACGAGTAAACGAATTACCTGCGCCAGATAAATAAAAGAAACGGCCGAGCTGCGATAAAACCAAATAACCAAATATTTGTTTACACACAGTTTTTACCTACATTGTGCGCGATATAATTAGAATGGTCAATGTTATCGATTGATGGCATGACTAATTATTTTAGTAACAATGATGTCTTTGAAAAGTTATGAGTGACAATCTTAATAAGTATTTATACATTAATGATGGTACTTATAATACATACAATAACATTCGAAAATATCACGACCAATATATGTCGTAGTGGATTGTGGTTAGCGAAGCAAGTTTGCGCTCCATACGTGACTGGTGTTAAATACATGTTTGTGGATATCAAACCAATTTTCCACAGATTATTACATTAACAGATACGAGTAGAGTGAATTTAGCAAATTGGAACACGAGAGAATAGGATACGATATGTGTAATGTAATCTTAACCGTAGAACAACAGAACTGTACTTAAGAGGTATGTAGTAATTGCTGGATGACGATTTGAAAGATTATCAGCATAAAATCTTACGATATGAAATGAATTAAAAATAATAAAAAATGCAACAGTAAATATCCTTTTACAGATTATATCTTTACTAATATTATAAAGCTGAAGAGTTTGTTCGTTTGAACGCGCTAATCTCAGGAACTAGGAACTACTGGTTCGAATTGAAAAAAATATTTTTGTGTTGAATAGACCATTTATCGAGAAAGGCTATAGGCTAAATAACATCATGCTGCAGCAGCAACTATAAGGAACGAAGTAATAATGAAAAATGTGAAAAAAAAAACGAGGAAAATTTATTCATCCTTGAAGGCTTCAATGATGCCCAAAATAACTATTCCACGTGGACGAGGTCGCGGGCACAGCTAGTGAAATTTAAAAATTAAATACATTAGTATACTTAATTTATTTGAAAGAGTACAATATTATCTCTTTCTACAATAGGAATCTAAAATAGCAAAGATGTAAGTACAAAAAATCTGATCAAATTTTAGCATATTTGTCGTATAACATCTACGTTAAGTAAGAAACACAACAAGTATTCTTCAAAATAATATATGAACTTAAATTGCGATATTACAGTCGATAGTAGCAAATAGAAATAGTTATAGTAGTCACCCCAAAAAAGGTGGAGTTATTAATTATAATTATTGTGACCTCATTGCCTAATGTTTTCAATGTTGTAACTTAATAAGACAAAAACGCGGCTAAGGTTTGCACATGTGATGTGAACAGATAATATCAGTGTGTTCTTACCATTATAACACGTATGTACGTGCGCCATCGGTCTCTCGGCCACTTTTTCAATATCCCCGGACCTAATGGCTGCCAGATGGGAACTTGGGCAAAGTGATGCTATCAAAAAGCGATAGGCTGCGGTCTCGTCGGTTATCGGAGCACTTTGCGCTTCAACAGTGACGTGGGTCAACTTATACAACATATTGTACATGAGTTTACACGATCCTTTTCGATTATATATCGATTGGAGTTAGTTTGTCGTCAGGATTAATCCATACCTTTATCCGTATCCATACGGTACTATTATTTCTTAGAGGCAAGATTCGTGTTTTTGTTTTGAAGAAATAAGCCAAATTAATACTTCCTAACTTCAGTAAAGGTAATTTTACCAATCGCCAAGTTAGTGAGATTAGAGTTTATGATAATGGATTTAAATACGTATACATATTTCAGTAAATTTTATGGCAAAATTCTACCATGTAAAAACGCTTCGTCTAGAACAAGCGAACTTCAGAAGGTCCCAACTGAGTTTAGAAATTTCCCGTGCTCCTTCAACTTTTTGTAGTTATATAATTAGAAAGAGAAGGCTGGGAAAGAAAGAAAATCTAATACGTCAGAGAAAGAAAGTTATTTTCTTCATTCAGATATTTTTTGAATGAGAGTTGTTGTCCAGTCCATATTTCATGGGTTCTATACGGCCAATAATAAATGGTAAAGGTAAGAGCTGATGTCACTTTTAGGAACTCGTGCTTGTATTTCTGTAATGCCATTACTTTGCGATGTTATCCAGTTAGTTATGTTTACTAACAAAGCAGTTTTAATTTTAATTAATTGTATTTATCGCGGCACGTGATTGTTGGCTGTCTTTGTTTTTCCAGTTGGGTAAAATTAGGAAATTTCACGGTAGTAGAATACACTCCATTTCCATTGTTGCAAGCACTTCGTCCTCTTTTATTTCAGAAATGTTATGAGTATTAAAAAGTTACTTATTTTAACGAAAGCCTAAAATAAGATAAGTGGCGTATTTTAATAATTTATATTAACTCTTCTCATAAAATACCTCGGGACTATGACGGGACAATAAGCATCCGCTCGTGGCTCTAATACCTCGGCGTAAAGTAAAAAATCCGGTAATTTCCATTCTCACGAGAATTTACAAAAATTCCTACTTAGTGCATCCTTGAACCACATAAGGCACCTACTTCTCAAATTTTGAATCTTCAGATCCCTGTTTGAGATGTTCTTTGATACACATAGACAAGTCAGTGTCCTCTTTTAATTATTAAGAAAGATATTGAAAGTATTTTAACATATTTTAAACAGGTCACAACAACGAAAAAAATCTTGATGCTTTTTTATAGCACGAAATATTTATTAATTAAGAAAAAAAAACCAGTCAAACTACCAAATAATTTTATTTTGACAATTGAAACAAATCTGAGTAATTTACAGGCCCCGTAACAAAACTTTCTTGAGATATTTAACGCAATTTCACTACCCATCAGGACCGTCATGGCGTGACGAAGCCGTGAAATTTCGCCTAAAATGCTGCAGTATATCCTTGTCATAAATAAAATAATTGCAGAAAAATAATCGCTGGAATAGGTATAACAATATACATATTACGCAGTAACTTACACCACCGACGTATCTCGAATCGACCTTTTTTATAGTATAGTTAAGTTTATCGGCAAATTCAATCACGAGGATATTTAAATTTTTTGCTTATTAATCAATACATATAATAAAACAGTAAAAAATATTGTCTGTATATTAGGTATATGTTCAAAAAAATAATTTATTTCGATGAAGAAATAGTGACTGGACATGAATTTGAAAAAAGTCTGTTCTTTTATTTGTTTGTTTGTACACGCTCATCTCCGGAACTACTTAACGAATTTGAATGAAACCTATTTTGTTGTATAGCTCTTATGCCTGGCCAACATATAGGTATATAATTTATTTTGGAATCTGGAACAGCTGATGTCGAACCATTTTAGCTCAGCTAAATTATAGGAAATATGGAAAAGACGCCTTAACAAAAGTTGTTCAGCTTAATGAGCATATTCTGCTGGCGTATAAAATCGAAGATCTGGAAGACCTGATGCAGAACCATAACAGGCCAGCTAAACGATCCGAAATATGGAAAAGACATCTTCACAAAAGTTGTTCAACCTGATGAGTATTTCCTGTTGGCATTAAAAATTGAAGATCTGGAACACCTAATGCAGAATCATTATAGGCCAGCTAAATCATCCGAATTATGGAAAACATGTCTTAACAAAAGTTGTTCAACCTGATGAGCATTTTTTGTTGGCGTATAAAAAACGAAGATCTGAAACACCTGATGCAGAATCATTATAGACCAGCTAAATCATCCGAATAATGAGCATTATCTTTTGGCAAAAGAAAATGGAAGATCTGGATCATGAGATGTGGAATAAATTTAGATTTTTAGTAAACCAAGAGTTGCGGGCATCAACTAGTTGAAAATAAATCTATTTAATTTATTTATTTTTAATATTGGGTACAAGGTATAACTTATTGACGTCAACATAACTTAATTATACATCTAACTGTTATTCACTAATATCTCTGCACGAAATTATACAAATTTTGTTTTGCCCTCACGACCCGCTTTTGTATGACTTATGGAGTAATATAAAAGCAGGGTTTTAGCGCCCCACGCTGCATTGTTATTCAGTCGACGAACTCGAAGGCGCGCACGCTCCACAGCTTATCGCCGGCCCCAGCCGTTGTAAATTAAATAAATATACACCTAATGAGCGGAAATACAATGCATGACTAAGCTAAATAATTGCTTCATCTTAGTCGCAAAATTCCTTTATCGGTTTTCTGGTGTTTTCTTTAATCTTTTGAACGACGCAAATAAAGCGTTTTGTGAAGCACTTCAACAATAAAGTTTCGCCGGAAACTTTAATGATAAGATTGGCCAATTTATTTCATACTAATTTTTAGTAGTATTCTGATAGGAACTAGAGAGAGTCGGTTCTGAAATAGTTATGGTCAAAAAAGCAAAATATACAAGGGGCGTGATTGGCAATGGTTCTAAAATAACGTCATAATATATTAAAATAATTAGATACAAAAATATACCTTTTATCGATAAGCTCTTATATCGATACCCTTACGATCCAGATAGAGAAAACAGATAAGCGTCGCACAAGAAGATCAATATAAATAACAGATCTATGACAATTACTATTATACACGCATGATTTGTCCAAATTCTTGATGTCTTTGCTCTATTATAGGAAGGATATTTATAAAAATAAACCAAATTGAAAGCTATTCATTTCAGTGTAGATTAAAGAGCAAGAAACGGAAAATAAGTAAATATACGACGATGTGTTTAAAAATAAAACGAGAAACAAAATGAAGTTTTAAAATGTATGTAAATTTATTCCATTCGTAAAAGAGAGTAACCGAAAAATTTATTATTCGGGCATCTCAATTTTTAAGTTATTCGAGCGAGCTCCAAAATGTACGAGGAAACTATCATATTATTTATTGCTTTCCGTTAGGTCGCTTATTTAATTTTTATTCAAAACAACGAGGAAGATGGAAAATATTACAAAAGTTTACCCTTTATGGAATCGTGCAAGTTTTGATTGAAACGTCTTTATAGGGCTTTATATTTGAAATTATAACTTAACTTGATATTTAAAAAGATAAATAAGGTAACAAATACTCTAAATGTAATAAATGTTATAATTTGCCAACGATGAATGTTTTAGAACAACGCCACGTTGACCGAAATTTTTTAAATTGAATTCTTTCCACAGTTTTGTGAAAGTTATTTCAGTAGTGGCTAGGCAAAACCGCATATATTCTAATAGGCTCAATATGACATAAATTTTACGAGAATAAAGCCTAGATAAAATGGTTTACTTTAAAATGGTTCTTTATTCATGTTTGTTTAGCAGAAAAATCTTTGATACAATGACAAAAAAGTTACCATACCATAAACTTTTATAATATACGAGTATAAAAGATACGTTTTGGAAAAAACTGGTAACTGACTTCAAATCTTAAATTCATCAAAGTTTTATTACATTTTCCACTAAGATGATTAATCAGATCAAAATATTTAAATAGCTTTTGGACGAGTTAAGACTTAGCCTTGTGTTTCCCTGCGACTAAGGGAAAGACTTATAAAAGGTGGGATTCTTTTGTAGGTGAAGGGTTTAGAGATTCAATAGTAACAGGTTGCTTCCTGTCACGTTTTGAAAGAAGAAGAAATATTTCCAAATACAAATGAAATATAATTTATTAAAAATATACCTAACGTAATAAAGCAAAAAAAAATTTTTTTTGCATAAAATCCTAGCTACCATTGAACATAAAGGTGCTATTTAAGAGGAGAGCTAGAATATTATAATTCCCGTTGTACTATCGGGAAGATAAAAACATTGAAAGAGCATCAAAGGATGATACTGGGAAAAAACATCGCATTGTCTGCTTATTTTCGCAAAGCTGCCTACACGATGATATAATATGCATAGAGTCTTTACATATAAGAGGCCCACGGGTACAGTTGAGAGCAAAGTGTACATAAAACGGTGTGGAATAGCTGGAAATTGGTTTGCTTGAAAGAGTTCCTTAGCCGTGTGTTTATTTAAAGCATCCGTTGGATATTATATCAAATTCAAACAGTTTCTAGGCATAGGCTTATAAACTTGGGATTCTTCTTTTAGGCGATGGCATAAAAATTTTACACATGTATCAAATTTTGATTTGTTACTTTGTTCAGTATAAAAAATATATAAAAATTATACTTATAGATAAGTACCTACATGTCTCTTAATATTTCCCTCAAAAGTATTTTAAAAACATGGCGTTCGAGTTTTTCCTGTATATTCCTTTTTAAAAGTTTATTTCAGTATTATTTATTCTGATAATCCTATTTCAAAAACAGAAACCAGAACACGTTTGAATGGCGATGCTACCCTAGATAAAGTCCAACAAAGGCACAAGAAACGTTGGTACTGTAAGTGATCAGTGCACTATCTCGTACTTTTTGCACTGATCTGGGAAGCGTACGGATCGTACGGAACGCAAACGTCCTTTGAGGGGATCGGCCCGGGGCCTTTGATCGGCCAGTGCATTTTGATAGCGATATTGATTTTTTCTTCTGAATAGATCTTTACTGAACTGAAGTATCGGGCGTACGAGTATGTTAAACATGAATGTAAATAAAAAATGTTAACATAACTATGTTATTAACCATGGTAAAATTTGCTTTGGGTTTTAGTTGATAATTTTTTTTTTTGTTTTCAGTGATCATTATCATTAAGTAGTTTAAGCTGTTGACTGCTCGTAGTTTGGTCAAAAATCATGTTACTATGATGATGTTGTGAAGAGATTTGGCAAGTTTTCCTTTTTATAAATTTTCATTCCAAAATTTATCACGTTATCCATTACGGATCAGACAGAATTAATATTCTCGAAAAGATCCTAAGGCCACTTTTAGAAGATGGTTTACTCGGTTTACTAAGTTTATTATTACATCCGTACTTATTTATTAAGAAATATCCAAAATCGTCCCTAAATATTCCGACAGCAAAAATATAAGTGCCTCGATAGGACCAAAAATGATATTTGATCACATTAATCGAACATTCAAAGTATTTGTCTTTTGGCTCCTGACCCCATCCCGCTCGCGAAGGGAGAGCGTTCGAGAATTTCAATTTAGGAGAAGAATGTGCCGACATAACGTGTGGCCCGAGATATTTTGATAGGACATGTTCTTCGTGAATAAATTTCTTTTCACATATTAAAACTTTTAAACGCTTTATTTATTATCAATTTACGAGCAAAATGGAGATTGAAAATCGACATGCGACACGCGCAGCGTCGGCAAAGCCATTATTTCTGAAAAATATTTTCATAAATGAAGCGATTGCAGAGCTGACTCTGCACTAAAAATATTTTTACATATGATTGAATTAGTTGTATTGTAATCTTACGTCAACCAAAATAATACAATTGTACAAAAACTGTACGGTACGCTCTTACAACCTTTTAATTAGACTACGAGTATGTAGGTAAATGTCATAATATGTGTGATTGAAACGAATGAGCATAGGTACCTTAACTTGCCTTCATAGTTTGATATATTTCAACAATTTAATTTCGCTCAAATGCTAACCATAGGCATACGTTACATGCTATAGATAATCCCGGAATTTTCAATTTGATCAGGGAATGCGGCCGGCGAGAAGAAAGGCTGAGATCTGCATGGAACAACCGGCACTCTGCTCCAAAAACTAGGTTAGTTTCCAATTTATTGTATCAATTTCGAATAAAGGCACCTAGCCAGAACAGGAAAGGTTTGAAACTGAAGCCATAAAATATCGGATTTAAAGAAGAATTGTGAGATCGAAGGATTAATTTTATTGAACAAAGTTTTATTACAGTGTGTTTTATGGTAAAGACAAAATGGTGTTGCAGTGTATACGAGTATTTCTTTATTTAAGTGGAGAAAATCTCTATTCTAATATAATCTTACCCATATTTAAATTAACAGGTGAATGTACATTTGGTAGCGAGTTTGAATAGGCTAACGATTGTTTATATTCTGTCAATATTTAAGAAAACATAAACGAAAATACGAAATTATGACGAGGAGAAATTCCCGAAGCTTTTCTTATAGACAGCATGAAAAGACTTATATTTGCGATCAGCAAGAGTAAGCTATTTCACGGAATTGATTCAAGCATTCGAATAACATTTTCCTTAATTTTTTGGTCATTCAATTAATGAGTTTCGAGGGTTTACATTCGCATATGTTACACAAGATGATTATCTATCAAAACTTAACTATCGTAGATGCTCTTTAATTAACTAGTCATTCATAAAACATATGCCATTAGGTAAACAGATAAGCTTGTTTCCATAAGCCATATCAAATTCATTAGGACAATAAACTCCAAAATATATTTACGAGGGATCACGTTATGAATAAATTTCGTGAACGGAAAGTTTGATGCGGAAAATGGCGGCATCAACTTAGACAAAGCTTTATAAACGTTCATACGAGTTCGTTTTATTGATATTTGTGGGCATTCTAAATTTAAAAAGTATCGTGGGCGTTTTTTTTCATATTTTCTATATTGAAAATGCTGAGAATCAATGCTTACATTTAATAGGAAAGATTATAAAAATAAGAGTATGCCCGTGGCTCCGTGAATTGAATAATCACATGAATTTACGTTTAGCCGGTCATTTCGGAAATCCTTTCTTAGCGCACCCCTACATCGCATTTACATGCCAAACTTGCATTTTCCAGACCCGGTGGTTTGAGTTGTTTGTTACCTATCAGTCAGTCCCTCACCCAGTAATGAAAGAGTTTCATGCAAATATATTTTGGGTTATTATACCAATGACAACTTAATATCATAATGGTATAGACAAAACGAATTAAACTTCATATTACCGAGTAGTCTATCTTGAGAAGTGTACACATAAAATCATAAGGCGGGAGATCCCCTCCATTTTGTATGTCATAAATATTAACTAACACTATAAAATGCATCAATAAAATATTATGCACATAAACTGAAAATTAAAGACAAAAACATAAAAGTTTACGTGTAATAAATAAACAAAGCTGGTGGGGTGCACGAAGTAGATAAAACCCTTATGGGCTCGGACGACAAGTGATGACGGTCACGTTTTTAATTACTACAGGGCTCATCCGTAACGCGTCACTGGGGGGTTGAATAGAACTATGTACGTGGAACCCAAGTTTGTAGATTATTAGTTGAGATTTTAATATAGGTGTTTAAAGTCTCCACAAAACTGTTGCTAACAATAATTAATTTCTTTTTGTCGTTTTTGCGCACATAAATTTGCAATTTTTTCTTTACGTTAAGTCTATCAATAATATGTATTACTACTCGCCTCTTTACATTTTTACTGTATCCCTCGGGTTCACTGAAAGAGATTTCTTTGGAAATAACTAATATTTACAGTGGATTCTAATCTGCGTTCTTTAAAATGTTATCTGTGTCTCCTCCAATTAATGCATGATCCATATCGATCGATAGGTATATACTATGTTTTGTACCTACTTTTTGTTATCTCACAACCCGAGACGCAATTTATTTTATAACTGCTAGATGGCAGCGAAGCAAGAAATCATCTCTCCTATCACGCCACCAAGTGTTAAGCCTACAATTTCATTATCATCTCAAACTGAAGACAATTTAATTCCTATTTTGAATTAAATTGCCGAGTTAATTAAATTTAAGGTACGTAAGTAAGGATTGCACAAAGTGTCTGTTTTTTTTAAATAAATAAAAACAATTTGTTTTAATTTGAAAGGTACTTAGTGGACTACTTTAAAAAGACAAAGAAGGCCGTCAACTTTAAAAATAGACTCTTCAACAAGTGTAGTGAAGGAAATAAAGCATTAAATGGCGCAACTCAACGTGTTATTACAGGGCTCCGAGCGGGAAACTATTCGCCAAATTATTTATATAACTTCTAGGCTGGAAAGTTGTTATGAAAGAAGTTACCGCGCTTAAAATTTTTAAAGCTTTTACATTTCTCAACAGATAAGGTACACCAAGTCAAAGTATTTTCATAGATGTTCGGAAAGACTTTGTGAGAGAAACATTGCCGACATTTTGTGGATACTTAAATTCAGCTTTCAGATTATTATGCAGTTAAATTAAGATACAGATCTTTAAAAAATGTACATAAATATATAATCACATCTATATCCTTTGCGCGGTAGACAGGGCCAACAGTCTTAAAATGACTGATTGGCAACGTTTAGTTGTTTGGATTAATGATAAAATTGAGATTCAACAAGTGACAGGTTGCTAGCCCATCGCCTACAAGATGAATCCTAAGTCTAGCCTTTCTTTTAGTTGCCTTTTATGACATCCATGGGAGAGAGATGAAGTGGTCATAATCTTTTCCTATTGGTTCCGGGAACCACACGGCCCAAAGTTATATTAAGTATTTTTTTTTGTTTTAGAAGTATATTCAAATAAAATTAAATATCTAGTTATTTACTATCTGAAATAATGGAATATGTGAAAAAACGGTGAAAATTATTCATCCTTGAGGGCTTCAATAATGCCCATGCTTCAACTATTTCACGCGGACGAACTCGCGGGCCCAGCTAGTAATATCAATAAAAATTTTAATGTTTAAAATACCAGTTATTATAAATCCAGAATTTTCACGTTTGTGTGTTAACATAGTTCTCGTCAAATCAACTGGTTTGTATATTTTTGTTTGCGGTAGGTACATAAATTTGAAAATAAGATTTATTACCCGAAAAATCACCGCTACAACACCGTATTTTAAGAAGCTTTTACATTTATGGGACCCTCCGTTCTATCCTTTGTTTTGGAGATGAATCTCGATCTGAAAATCGGATTTTGGACTAAATATTTCACTTTTTATATTTATTCTTCCTTTCACATTAACTCATTTAAAACTGTACGTCGGGGTGACCGTCCTATATAATTTCCGAATCAAATTTTTTTTAGGGATCAATTTACATTATATTTTTTTTTATCTTATTCTCTTCTATATAAATGTTGTTTTAATATAGGTATAAATTCTACCTTTTTCAACGAAAAAAGAGATGTAACAAAGTTATGTATGTTGTTAAATCTTTATTAGTAAAATATAATAAAAAAGTGGTTCGATAAATATTATAAAATAAAAGTTCCCCAGGGAATTGCGAATACCCTGAATTCTTTCGTAGGTAGCGCTAAATTTGCGCGGTAGAAGCTGCAGGCTAGTTAAAATATAAATGAAAATTAAAACGACGAGACTGTTTTATTAGAACAAATAAAGTACATCAATTTTTTTATTCGCTTTTATTAAATAGGAACTGGAAGCAATCTCTCAGTTTAAGATCTGCCGCGCCGGAGTCAAGAGGGTAATAAATAAAAAGCTCCCCTTTTTGCCCAATTTTACATAAAAACGCGTCCCATCCGCAATCTGCATGTTTATGAGCGAATATTCTATAAACAAGTCTGAAGGCAATACGGCTTATGGTGTTTGCTAGAGACAGCAATATTCAGAATTACATGCAAATAAGATAACAGAAATATATACAGGATTTGTTTCTCAAATTTATTCCCTACGATTTCCTTAATGCCTAGAAAGTTTATGAGTTCTTTGAACCCCTTTTTTACATTTTTCATTCGGTTTTTTGTAAAAGCAAACATAAAGTAATTGACACCTAAAAATTTAGACTTGTTTGTTTGTGTGTAACCTTATGCTTCATTTATTTTTATTAAGTTTTAATTTGCTCAGTCGGTGACATAATAAATAGGCTTCGGTGGTGTGTGAAGTGTATTTGTATATTGCAATATAGGCTAAATATTAAATATACCTTTTTTTCAAATTCAACATTAATACTGATTATAAAAAATACTCTCGTACAATTCAGTAATGTAAAATATCCAAATCTTTCAGTATAAAATATGAGGTTCTAATTTTTCCTAACTAAAAGCTTTCAAGCTTTCATAATTATTTGCTTCTGTCGGGAAGTCACTAGGGAAGGATTATTCATCCACTGTGTCCAAACAAAATGCCTCATTGACTCTCTGATTAATTGCAAAGAAAGCCGCGGTGACATTCTGATGCAGAAAATATTCAAGTTTGTGTTTTTATACACATTTTAGTAGTTGCTTATTTTGGGTTCGAGAATATGGCGTTATGATTGCTACGTTTGTCACTAAAGTGATTTGAATTCTTGCGATATGTATGTATATGTTGTGAAATTAATTTGAAAAAAGTAATTCGATAAAAATATATCATTAAATCATTTCTATTCCTTGCAGGGCAGCCAGATACAATTGTTATAAATATTGACGGACTCGTTTAGCTGTATGTCTTAATGATGGAATTAAGATTCAGAGATAGTCCATAGGTTGCTAACCCATCACCTAAAAGAAAAATTCCAACCCTAATGCCCATCAACATACATACATGCATGCATATATTCTTTACACGATACTCAGCCTCTCAGAATTTTCATTACATAAACAAACTGTGTAGCAAACCTAGTACGATCTCGAACCTTAAACCCAACCTATAAAATCTACGCCCACTTCATCATTTTGCGTCAGCACGTATTTGTCATTCCGAGTTGCTACAAGTGTGTCGTGTTTCACATAAGTAGGGATTTGTAAAAAGGTGGTAATAAGGTATGCATGCCCTCTTCCCTTTGTCGGCCAGTCTAAGCACTCCCAACGTGAGCGGAATGGACGCACGAGAGATTTGCTAAGTCAATGCGAAGAATTCGCCAGAAATGTACACCTCGTAAAGGCGTTTATTTATTCATACCTTTCTGCCTTTATTGGAGGTTAGTTTGTTGCGTTATGGACTAGTGGATGAAGTAGATTTATCAATGTAATACTTTGTTGCCAATGTACGAGAGAACAATATCTAGCTTTTTTTTCAAAATACAAGGCGGAGTAGGAGAAAAAGAGGGCACACACTTATCTTTTAAAATTAAATTTAAATCAGATATATATTGTTACTTCCGATGAAAAAAGTCAATATAATTTGGAAAATTTGAGAATCACAAACAAAATTAAAAAAAAAACAAATAATAGTAATAAAGGAAGATAATGATTCTAGCATTTAGTCCGCCAATTATGTATTTTTTTGTATTTTGGAGATATACGAGTTTAAATAAATAAATAACTTGAAGTTTACATGTCCTTTTTTTCTCAAATACAAAACAAATAGGTATGTATACACATATAATATCCTACGATGTACCATCATCGGGATTCCACTTTGTAAACAAATAAAGCCAGCCTCAGCGCAAAGGTATAATACACCTATTCCCTAAATAATAGCAGTACGTATCCTCATTTGTTATAGAAACTGAAATTTGTATCGTAGTATAAAGGTGGGTGTACATGGACGGGGTCGAGCGGCCGCATCATTGTGCGGGCGAGCCGCGGGCGCGATTACAATGCCGGCGTTGTGACATTTTCGCTAATGGTTCCAGGGTAGGCACAATAAAACGACAATACGACGGGAGATAAGGTGGCAAGTGAAAATTTTAGAACGAGATTAATTTAATTCCACTGTTCCGTCGCGATGTGACTAGACGGGTTTACGCGTGATGCTCTCGTCAGTGCTAAGGCTTGCGGTGTCATGGTAATGTAGTGGCTTTTATACGTTGATATTTCTTAAAGGGTTTACACTTTATCCATTTATTATAATGGGTGGTATATATAGTGTCATATATAAATATTTCATTTCTACCATGATTGACTAGTTAATATTGTATTATTATGATTATTATGTAAATGTTGATACTTATATAGACAAGTTGCAACAAAAATGTTTTTGTCTCTCAATAAACTTATTTTTATGTCACGAATAAGATAACAATATTTACAAGCAAGTAGAATAGACTCCCTAGAGATTTAGTCAATCCATCCATAACCTTTCCAACAGGACACACGCGTGTTTCACCGAGCGTTCTGACATTTTGACCCGTGGGCCGTTTTTCAATGAGGATTGCTCGCAACGCTTTGAGTTTCTGAAAGGGTTATCCACGTTACTCTACCTACGCTTTTATATTTTTATCATCGTCGAATGAATTGCTTTAAATGTGAGTACAAAAGACCCATTTGGAAATGTCTCTCTGGGACTTATGGTGAACATTTTTGAAAATGAACGCGAAGTGTTTAATTCATGTCGCGTTTTGTTTATAAAATATTCACTGTGCAGTTCCGATTCCAAATTATCATTATAAGATCATGTTTTGCTTAGTTAAAAGGTTCGAATTGAGGTATTTAATCTGTGCATGCTTAATAAGCCGTTTTGGGACAGACAGAGCCATCAGTATTAAAAAAGGCTGGTATAGACATTGAGATAGTATCGGGTTGCTAGTTATCTAAGAAGAATCCCAAGTTAATGTCTTCTGACTCTGAGTGCACGGGAAGAGAAGCAGCTGGCATACTGTTTTTTTCCTAGATACCAGACCAGACGCTTGCATTAAATTAATGTGCCACTTCTCGTGGGTGACTTTCACGTCATCTATAAAAAAGAGAGTGGTTCTACCCTAAATTTCCGGGAATCAAGACAGTTTTAATCCATTTAAATGTGTATATATAATGAAAGCAAGCCAAGTACGGAATGTCACTTAAAACATGCGAGATATCTTTGTTTACAATGTAAACAAATAGTTTGGTGTCATGAGAGTCGTATTTACTAGTATTGTGAAAGCTTGCACTTTGTGAAATGAGACCGAATGCAAAACAAAATCGTTTCGGACCGGGTGGACGTTGTAAAGGCCACTGACACTGTGTGAAATCCGACTATGAACAAAATTAGACTGTCCGGCTTTCAAATCTAGAATATTTGTATTGGCTTTATTTTTGGTTCAAATGTGGACGTGGCACAGAATAGAATGAATTAAGAAAGGAAATTTTGTAACTTTAATAATTAAGTACTAGTACCATGTTTTCTAAAAGGGGGTTTCGTTATGTGCATTTTGGCTGCAGAAATCAATTATATTACAGAACATCAATAATGTAGTGAACTTGGTGAAACTTTGAATAAAAAATCGACAAATTTTTGTTTCTTTTACTCATTTTCATGAGTAATAATGACAACCTAAAGGCTTACAATATGTTTACGAAATTAATATAACGCCAATTTTATGTTTAAAATAAACGGTGTTTAATGAAGAAAAAAACCTGTCCCAATCCAAAAAATAAACTACGTTCGCAATGAAGGTGCAACATTCACATTTCCTGTTACCATAAATAGCTCGATAATACTGAATTAACATAAAGCCTTGCGACTTGGCTTTACAGAATGTGTGATGCGGGCCATTCCTATGTTCCCTGTTGTGCACGCAAATGTCCTCTGCCACCAGTCGCTACATCGTAATTTACTTAATTCAAATATCCACGCCACCGCTCATTTATGCTGTTGCAACTTTTTAAAATAAATTAAAATTAATAATAATTATAAATTATAGTAATTAACTAACCAATATAAGACAAGCTTACATTAGTATGGCGATGTGGTCCATAAGGTTCAGCTTAATTTAGTAATAACAATATAACGAGCCAAGTCTATTTTAATCCTTGAAGAAAATAAAAGCGTAGTAAAAATGGCGGTGTGTTATAAGTTGTAACTTTATTAATATTAGATTTTTCTAATGCTGAATTTAAAAGCAAAACGCATACATATATTTTATGGATGGTGGTTACTCTTTCAAGCATGTGGGCAATTTAGATGGTATAAATTTGGTGTACTGAATATGGATAGATAATCCCCTGAAATGATATGGATATATTTTGTCATGATCTTAAATAGTTAAGGTTCTCCTGCAAAGGTTGCGGAGGTCAGATGGAAGTCGTTTCGTATTAAAACCTGACTTATCCTATCGTCACACTGCGCCACGGCGGCAGAGCAGTTCGAGCGGGGGCGTGTCTAAGTTACATTATGATGAGTTCGAAAAGTTTTTGTATTCCAGCGTGGTAAAGACACGCTTTCAAACTGCGCTGCTTCTGACCTGCGATTGGCGTGCTTGGGCCTTTAATTCCCATACAAAATCTAGTAGATCAAAGTGACTTACCAACAAAATTGACATGTAGAACAGCCAGCACTAGAAGGCGCGCAAGGGGTCCGCCGTGCCGCGTGTGCGCCGTCATCTTGCCTCAGCGTGTCACCGTCCTATGCTGCCTTCTACCATCGCTTTTCATCCGTCTCGACCTTCTCATTTTGAATTATTGTATTCTTCTATGTCTTCTGTTCGTTAACATTTTCATTACAGCTACATCTGGAAGTAATAACAGGTTGTTGTTTATTTAAGTTATTAATCAACACTTAGAGCAACGCAGCTCTTTCTGCCCGCGTGTGACTGAATCCTATAAGGAACACAAAAATTATTAGAATAGGAACTACCTTCCGCCGGCGAAATTCTTAAATTCACTTTCCCCTAATCACTACCGAAAAAACACCTTTGTCCTTTTTCTAGGTCTAAAATTATTTTGTTCCAAGTTTTATCAAAATTTTCAAAATTCAATTGTGAAGAAATAACAAACATACAAAAAATTAAATACTTTAGTGAATTAGATAAGATTCTAAACAAACGAAATATTAACAATAAATTCCACTATCTGTTACCTGCAAGTCTTGCAAGAATGGTAAAAATATTCCTACTTTTATTCTCATTCCGTTTGCGAAGTAGAGAAACAGTCGAATGTTATCTAAAATATGAGTGAATGTGCGGCTACGTGCGGTCGGTTCGGAAAGAATTTGATATCAAAGATTCGCAATATTTGTATAAGCACAAACCGCATACCTGTTTCGTTACAAATAAACTAAGTGGAATTGAAAACTAAGGTAAACTACGTAATCATACTGACACTGATAAATTACCGAAGTTTATTGTGGTTATTTCCTACCTGTATACTATTTATATTTTCAGACATCATGTCGCAACTTTATTACTTAAAGGGTAAAAATCAAATATATAACTGAATATCCGTTTCGTGGATTACAGATCTGATATATATATTTATTTATTTTGTTTTAAAAATAAGTTATTATCCCATAGAATACACAATTATACAAATTTAAGTAGGTCTTTAAAAATAATTGAGTACTATATTTCTTATAAAATATATTTATCTTTCTAAATGGAGTCGAAAATCATCTAATGATTAATTAAACTTGCCCCATTAAAAGTGTCGTAAAACAGTAAGGATATATTCAAACTATGAATGCATTATGGAATGAAGAGGAGTGGGCTCCGTTAAGATAGATGCGTTAAATATTTATGTATGTCTATCAAATAAGAAGGAACTTATTCTACTAACTTCTGATCTTCAACGTTACCTACTTATAAGTGCGGTAGAATACTTCACTTCATTGGCCTTTAAATTTTATAGAAAAGCAGTATAACTTTATAGTTGTTGGTATTATGTGGTTCATGAATACTAGCTGTTAAGGTTTATTTTAAGAAAGAGTTTTATATTAATACGTACGTTGCATGCACTGTATATAAGATGTGACCTAAGCTGTAAAATATTCGTTTAGCGTGCATGCCGCGATGTTGGCTTGTACTTCGGCTTTGCATATAAACGGGGTGCTAAGGTTCTTTAGAAACTATGCAAACGTGGTAAGACATATTAAGTTTTTCGCTAGTTTACTTCTTCAAATCTGTGATTAAGTAAAAAAATTCTCTCACTACTACAATTTATTCAATTTTAATCATGAATAGACACATTGTTTGTGATGAAAGTACGAGTAGATGAGGCAAACAAGTATGCAGGGATCGTGGCAATTTGAATTAAAGTCTCCACATACTTCCCTAGAAAAGCGGCATGATTATTATAAAATTAAAATAAGTTGCGTTACAATAAAATACATAAAATCTGTCCCTATTATACCAACAGACATATTCCACCACTTATAAATAACTGAACTGTCTTCGGAATCAGATTTGATTTCCTGTACATTTTTGTTGACTTGAAATGTTTATATTTGTGTGAAAAAAAAAATAGTTAGTTAAAGATAAGGTAGAATAAATAGATTTGATATATACATTCACGTCTAAATCTCTTGCGGGAAGATAGAGCCAACAGTCATGAAAATACTGATTATCCAAGTTCAGCTGTTTGGCATATATATATATGTAGTTTTTCATTGTCATTTATTTTATTGTTCCACGTTTATTTATGTAAGTATTAGGATGTATATGTAGTTAAATATGTTAACGATCTTTATGCATACACCATACTGTTCTAAAACTCATCTCTCCTCTCATGGGTCTACCTACTGGAAGAGATTTCTATTACAATAAGTAGCACCTTTGTACTAAAATTACTGTATTAAATACTCCTGTATATAATTTTGTGTACATAAATAAATAAATAAAAATAAATGCTAAAATAACTGCGGTTCAACAGTACTGATATTAATTTACCAAATGATCAGCGTCAATTAATAGACAAGCTAACTTCCTCGCATTACTTGAGAAAGCTTTTAACAGGAGAGTCGAACTAATTCAAATGACTATAGATATTTCTGACATTATGTCTACCGAGAAAGAGGAAATCGGATCAGATAATCGATACTATAAATATAGCTTGGCAATGACAACTTTTACAGAACTGGAGAGTTTTTAATATAGCTCGACCACAAAAAGCAGAGGCTGGAAAATAAACTGAAACCTTGCTTTCAAAGATTACATTGGCCATAATGGATTTGGTTTTTCTAAATAAAATTAACGTTTTTTATGGATTAAATATGGTTTATTACATTTTATTTTTGGTTATAATGTTAGTTTTAGATACCTCTAGAGTATTGTAAAAAAAAATTACCTTATAAATAGTCGAAGAAGATTTATTTTACTTTATTTTTTTCCACCAGTACCTATGCCAATATGTTGCAATACTAGTCTGTGGCGAGGCCGCGCAAAAGCGCGATAACGTTGCAATAGCCAGTCGCATTGTTAATTAATGCCTACTAAAGCCTGTTTTCCCTTTCCTGTACGCGTCGAATTATCACACAGGAACTTACCAACTTATAAAGCTTTAAGGTTATGCAGCGAAGTATAGTGAATTATTCCAATTTGTAAGGAGCGGAATAGTTTGTTGTTAAGTTTTTAGGGTTGTCTCGCTTGACTTGTTTTTGTAGCGGATAAAGGACGCCCTACTTTCAAACAGCAGTAGGTGTACTGATTAAAATACTTTAAGACCGTATGTGAAGTGCTTCATAAGAATTAATATCAATATATACGTGGAATATCTTTTTGCTTCTTGTTGTTGTTTAATAGTGAGTTAATTCGCTAACCTTTTCGAATTTATTTTTAAAATAATCAAAATATCAAGATGATATGGCGTGGGAAGTAGTGTGTATGAAGTTGGTTCTTTGGGACAAAGGTGGCCCTTCATTTTTACCTTGATTGGTTGGTAGTATCTATATTTAGCTTTTTTTCGCAGTCTAAATTACATACAGTAGTTTTGAGAAACGAGACAAACGTAGGATCTAATGGTCACAGGTTGCATTTAAACATGTCTCAAAAAAAGAAAATTTGATTTTGTTTGTTTCTGATTTATTCCAAACATTGACGATCCAAACAAGAGAATTCAGTCATCAAATGAATCTGCACTTTAATCAGACAATTGTCAGTGCTGACAATATATTCAAATTGATGAGTACTCACTAGCTACTGAAAACATTTCCGTACAAAATAAAAAGAATACAGAGTAAAAAGAAGAGGAATAAGGTAGGAGAAAGTTTTTTTTTACGTTTTAAGTCATACTTTCATTATTGGTTTCATTTTGGTTGGAAGACAATTGGCGTATTTTTAACTATTTTAAGTAGTCCGTGAAATATATACAGGGTGACATTTAAAACAACTGCATCCTTTTAAACATATACTATACCCATGCTTCTGTGCCGTTTGAGCCTATTTTTATTTAAATTAAATGTCATCATTTTCACATTTTAAAACCCTTTAAAACTACGTCACACGCTTTTTAAAGACCATTGCTACAAAAAGAAATTAAAATTAAACATGTAAATAAATGTCTGAAACATAAATTATTTTTCTAGTATCAAGATCAAGTCAAGATTCACAGTGCGAAATGGTTACTAACCGTTTACGCTATCTACTGAACTCCGCATGCCATAGCGCATTGCGACATTCAACCTAAATTCCATTACATTGAGATTAAAATCCTATCAAATTGCAAGATAGAAAGTTTTTTTTTTTCATACTTTCTGAAATATGAACCGATATTTTTCTTTTAACGTTTTTAAATATCCTTTAGATGAGTACACTTAACAGTTAAATTTATGCAGTTGAATTAAAAGTCACCCTGTATAATAATCTTTTTGTGGTTGTACATAAATATATAAATCATTAGTATTTAATAGCTGTAGCTCTATTTCGTTTTTGTTCTAAATCAACTTTATTATATTTTAGTAATTATTCTAATCGTACAAAACTCAGGTACATCAGAAAAAGTTTGTTATTCATTAAAGCCTGATCAGTGATCAAACCCATAGCCTTGTAACAGAGGCATGCACAATAGTACTGCGCCATAGTGCACTACATACTAAAGAGTTAATTCTATACTTTTTATATTTGACTCCCGCTATCGACATATTGGCACTGAGTTCATTTGTAAGAGTACCAATTATAAACTGTGTAATCAGGACTCGACCACTGATGGTATCCCTGATTTTGGTGCAATCAAGTGATTAGTATTTCAACAATCATTTTCATTAGGATAATTCTGGCCATGCCATATGTGACATATTAATTGGATAGTTCATGGATTATTTTTTAGAGCAGATGATTTTATATTTTTGTTTATATAGGGAAAAGAAAATAATTTATTTTAAAATTAATAGTCAGTAGATCCTTACTTCACTTGAGGTTTATTTTCGCGCATTTGTCAAAAAGTTCTCTGCTTAATTAAATTTCTTATAAATTACTTTTTTTGGCTTTTGATGACAAAATACAAGTATGCGAGTCTATCGCCTTTTGTTTTTGTATGTATACAGAAAATCGATCGGATGAATCTTTGTATTTCTTTATAATAAGATCGGTCATATAAATTGTTTTTCTATTTATAAATTTATTTTATTTCTTATCATATATCATTATTTGAAGTACCAACGTAATAAATAATCATTATTCCCCACTCATGGTTTTAGTGCAAAGTTTTAAAAACATCTACTTATATGATATACTTACTATCTCGTATACCTTATAGGTCAGTATTCTGCCATTTAATATTGACGCGAACACAGCAGACCCTAATGAATGGCTGTCATTACATGGTTTTACGTCACGCAAAAACTGCCCGTCATACAATACTGCAAATAATTTTGACCGTGTAAGAGTAAAGGGTGTATACAATGTGACTCTAGCAAGGTACACCGTAGCCATTATAATTCTTCAAACAGAAATTGTCTATATTTTGTTAATTTTGTTTATTTGGAGAGCTTGGTTCAACGCTATTACAGTGTAGTACAGTAATATTGTCCCGAGCCCCCCGCTTGGTACCAATGGGAATTCAGAAAAGGATAACTCCTCTTCTTTTCTATAGATGTTGTGAAATGCGACTAAGGGATCATCAAATTCAGCTTTTACCACGATTCAAAGTGGGTTAGAAAAACAGCCAGGAGTCGATTTCTGTATAACCTGACTTATTTTATCCAGAATTATGATGAAAGGCGCACCTTGAACACCATGCCAGAGGTGAGGATGGAACCGGCATTTACGCAAGGAGGAAGAGCAAGAATTTGCATGGGCTCGCTTCTAAAATTGGGTATCTAGAACGATTCTTTAACGATTCATTAGGTCTCGTTATAATATTGATCATAATATTTTTCTCTAGTTTATTTATTATATTATTACGTTGTCGAGAAAACAAGGACGGTTGTAATAAAATAAATGTTAAAACAGCATGCAGTAAATTTACATTTCCCGGCACAACTATTTAAATGTCGCCTTAAACATATTCACAAAAAGTATCGTGTGGCATAAACCTAACTCACACAAAACTCTAGATGTCAAAATGATAGGCACATATTGGCCGGCTATTGATTTTCGACGGACACTGACTGAAGCTGAAAATTTATTTTCGGGGAATCAACTTTATAGGCGGACGGCATTTTATTTTCAAAGTGCTTGGCGCCGAATGTCTGGCATTTCTCATGTTTGATTGGATATTGTACGGTGCATTAAAATGAACATGTAATTGAAATTGCTTGGTGAATTTCATTCTGACGATTCTGTTTCTGCTGTGATGGTGCAGTGTCTTTTATGGTATATGTAGATACGATATGTTTTTTTAAATGGTTTCAGTTGTACAAGTAGATGAGAAAGGCAAAATCGTATTAGCTAATGTGACATGCAGACAGAAGATTAAAATTATTTATTTATATGTAGAAATTTAAGACAATTATTTTAACACACAAGCACAATACTTTATTTTACTACATAAACTGTATTTCCAAAAAAAAAGCAATTCCTGAAAGCAATCTCTGTATGTATAACTTACCCTAAACTTATCTAAAATCAAAGTGAAATTCAAATTTTACGCATTCCGGAACCGTTAAAAAACAATTACAGGCGTTACAGTGATAAAGGTGATTTTTATTCG
Organism: Amyelois transitella; assembly: GCF_032362555.1. Taxonomy (NCBI): domain Eukaryota; kingdom Metazoa; phylum Arthropoda; class Insecta; order Lepidoptera; family Pyralidae; genus Amyelois; species Amyelois transitella. The sequence goes on along the minus strand of NC_083506.1, from coordinate 5,932,144 downwards.
TCTATTTCTTATCTTAATAGTGTGAGAAACAAAGTGGCTCTGTAGTCACGAGTGAGTCTACGTTTCCTGAGCAGTGAGTTATTTAGAGACGGGAACTGCTGATATCTGTGGGCGCATCCATTACTCCAACAAGGGGGTACGAGTGTTCCATAAATTATAAGGAGGAATACTTATACTCTGATTTATATTGAGCTGTAAATTTTCGATTCTATACTATTAAAATGGTGTGGCATGAATTATATTAAAGTGGAATCTTATTATTCTGTATGAAACGTGACACTGTAATAGCTAAAGATACTTAATATGCGACAAACACAGCAGATGACACGCACACATATATAGACTAATAACACAGATTTATCTGGCCCTAAAGTTAGTTTCAGACTTATAGGATACTAACTTAACGTTAATAAGTATATTAACTACGACTTGTGACACGGAAACCACTGTGTGGTGGGATTTTCCACTCACCTTGTTTTATTGAAACACCACATTTCATATGATATTCTATCAAGATTTATAAGACATTTTTCAATGCTTAAGTGATAATACACCGCATAAATAAATTGAATTTAGAAAGCATTAAGATAACATTGTTGACACACAGTTCCTAATACGAGTAGTTTCGAAAATTATAGAATAATTTGGGAATCTAAAACTCTTAGATTAAGAAAATGTTATTCTGAGGGTTTTTGATTACATAAGCAAAATAAATATTTCTAAATCCATTACCAATGTGAGTTCTGATAAAAACATGTTGATCATGCATGTTTCAATGTTGTAAGAGAATGCTCAAACTAAACTAGTGGTATTTGTAAAGTACATAATGTGAATATTTAAGCAACGGAATAAGAGAGTAATTGTATATTCAGAATCGAAAATAGTTGTCTTAATGAGATAATAAATAAATATATTTTGTAATAAAATACTTTAGATTAATAAATATCCAAGACGCAAGCTAATCAGAATAAGTTATTTTTTACATCGTGATCTTCTCGGAGATTGAACCCGGAACCTTTTGATTCAGAGGCGAGAAAAGAGAAACCACTGCACCAAACAGGCTGCCAGGCAGTGGTGAGAACTTTCACAAAAATCCAGAACCGTGCGGCACGCAAGTGGGTGCAACCGGGAACGTACGAAATAATTTCAAGTAATCAACTAAGATACACACTTAAGTTCTTTTCAAAAACGCATACTAAGAAATTAAACTCAAGGTAGGAATTATGGTCTATACTTACCAATTACATTATTAAACGAAAATAACTTTCAAATACAGACAGAGAGTAATAAAAAGCCCGCAGCTTTTTATCAAAGCTCTCAAATTTTTAGGTACACAGAAATTCATACAGAAAATGAATAGAATATTAAATTATGTTGGTTCGCATTTTGTAAAACTGACGAAGCTTCTTGTTAAGCTTTCAAGAAGCTTTTAAGTTAATGAACAACTTAAAAATATGTATTGACTCTAACATAGGATTTGAGTAAGATATAAATATTAAAGATAAGAGGGTAGAAATTATTAATTAATCATATAGAACAGAAAAAAAACATTAAGTTAAAAGTTTACAGTTAAATTTTAATTAGCTTTATGAAATTTTGTAATGGTGTTCTTTGGGCCTAAAATAATATGCTTTATTAATTGAAGGGTAATATTAATTTCCCACATTGCCAAATAGCCTCTCCCGGTAATACAAAGGGTAGAACCAACTAAATTTTATTGGTAATGATATGCTCTAAGTTTATTGCTACCCAGACTTTAAGTTAGCACTCAAGTCTTTATATAAAACCAAGATCATTCGTATAGTGTCACAAGCCTGACATTTTATTACACATTATAAAGGTTGCATGAAGAGAGTTGAGAACATATGTTTCTTAAATCTTAATAACTCTCTGCCTGCTCCTTCCCAAAAGAGGCATTGTTTCATAAAACAATATACATATATGTATACATGTGGTTAGTATATATATATATATTATACATTGTGAACTTATTTTCAACATAAGGACAACTTAGGTTTGGTTACCAATTTGTAATAATACTTTTTGATTCATGTCGTTTCCATTAACTTAACACAATGAGTGAGTCAATTATGTGCGTATCAAGTAAGTTAGTAGGTAATAAACTTACCTTAATGTGTTATTTCTTCAAAGAGTCTTGATTAGTTATGTGTTACAAAAATAACTAAATAATAATATGTGGAATAAAAAAATCCTTGATTATTATTTTTGTAGCATCCACAATGCGGCGTAAAATAGCGGGTTTAAACATTCATTCTTTGGACACGTTACAAGGAGAGGCAACGGATCCATAGAACGGCTTGTTGTCCAGGGTAAAGTGGAAGGCTCTCGACCGCGCGGAAGGTCACCCATGCGATGGACCGACCAAATAAAGTCTGTGATTGGCGGTTCACTTAACGAGTGCAGCAGGATGACTTCCAGCAGGGAGAAATGGCGGGACATCGTAAGGCGCACATTGGCGCCCGCCTCCAACACTACATGATGACCACTACCACTCTGTCAAGAGTGACACGACTAAGAAGAAACATTATAATAAAATTTTCACATTCCTGTCCTTGAATGTGTACAAATTATGAGGATAGGTAACCAATGAAGAATAATTATTTGAATAGCACAATCATTGAAATTAGCTCCTGTAAAAATACCTGTGAATGAAAATGTAACAGTGGTACAGGTGCATAAAAGCATTCAAATCCAGCTGGATTATTGCAAATTTATTTATGGTCAGCATTTTGTTGCACTGTTGTGTACTTTTATTTATTTTGTACTAGCTTTTGCCTGTCAATTTTTTGAGCGTAAAAGTTTACTGACAGTCTCACGACATAAAAACTGACCTCCTATATTATATTGCTCTTTAGAGGGGTGAGGGGAGAAATTTTTTAATACTAGTTTTTAAGTTCAACTAAGCCAAACACATCTGAGAAAGCCTAATAAGACATCAGAGAAAACCACATTCAAATTGAAACAATAGTTTTCGTGTGATTCGAATACAAACAGACATACAGTACATAATTCTGATAATTACGGTTCTGACTTATGTTGGTGTTATATATACGGTGTTGTATATATAGATCGCTTATCGATTTTTATCAATATTTTTCAAGTGTGACATCGGTCATTTCATTATATATATGCAAAGAGATTAAATATTGCCTTCTAAATACACACAAACATACACATACACATATACATAGGTAAAAATACTAACGAGTGCCATCACATGCCACTCGTTATTATTTTTAACCTAGTGTGACCATGATTCATGATGGGTTAGGAACCTATCTTAACATGAACTAAATAACAAAACTTCGCACTAGATTCTCTTTTAGTAAATCTGACTGTACTCCTGTATTGTGATTTTTGGCAGATTGCAGGTATTTTCCCTGCAACACGGATGAACACCAGAGAACGATGATGACCACGGGCTCATAGCACCGAAGGAAACCATTTTTGAAAAAGAATCTTCTAAAAATATATATTGCATATGTACATCTAAAAATATTGATCTCTTAGTAAAATTTAAATTTGATTTAAATATAATTATATTATATCAGAATTAAAGAATACATGACAAGGGTTTATTACCATTTGGCCCTAAAAAAGCAAGGACTTTTTATAAAATTCTACTAAATAATATTTTTTTATTTCATTCATTAAAAAATATATAAAATAAATCTGTTCACATACATACATACATAGCTAACGGTCTTCACGTTCAGCTGTTTGGTTTAATGATAGAATTGAGATTCAAATAGTGACAGGTTGCTTGCCCATCGCCTAAAAGAAGAATCCTTAGTATATAGGCCTATCCCTTAGTCGCCTTTCATCATTATCCATGGAAACGAGATGGAGTGGTCCTATTCTTTTATTTTTATTGGGCCAGGTACCTCACGGCACACGTCTGTTAATAAATCAATCTGTTCACTTAGTGAATAAATCTTATATATAAAATTCTCGTGTCACATGTTCGTTTATATAGAGTAGGTCTGAGAATCAGCCAACATTTATTTTTCATACCCCTTAGTGAGAAGGGTTAACATTTTTTAAACTAGAGATTAAAAATTATTTTATGGCAAAACAACGATTGCCTGGACAGCTAGTTTATACTATATAATATATGTACATAAATTAAATATTATAATTTTGATGATAAAAATGAAATTTAAATAAATTTTGCCAATAGTTAGCAAATTCAAAGAAAGTGACAACATTTTCGATAGAGTGTGTTGCCATGTAAGTTATATTTATTTTCTGGCGTAAATTCGATATAATGTAGCGTACAAAATTCCCGGGTCGGACAGTCGACAGCTGTTTTTTTTATCACTGTACATTATACTTTCGCAATGTGTTTATATGTTGTGGTAGTGATAATGAAGTCATAGTGATATAGAAAAAAAATAGATATTAATAAGGCGTTTCCATCTTTTGACAAAGAAGGTTTTTTAAATTTTTTTTTAAATCATAATTTTGAGGTTGTATTTGTTTAAAAAAACATTTAATAAACGAAAATTCACAGATCATATCAAAATGTTTTCACTATAACTACGTTCCAATTTGCATTTTAATTAAACTCATGTTATGATTAAACCTTGCAAGCAATGTTTACTGATGAGTAACTGATTGAAAAATGTGAGTCGCTGCATACATATTTATTGATATTATGTTATTTTTAAATTTTCGTTTAAACGACTTTCGTAATACAAATAAATACTTTATGTACTAAATATTTGAAACAAACTTTTTAAAAACTTTTACGTACTTACGCAAATAACTCATATAGATGATCATCTGAAAGTCATAATCACGTTGTTAAGACAAACAGCAAATTTGATACACAGTCTCCACAAGCACTCAACAAGTTTTTCACTTAGGAACGCGCGGTGTAATCGTCTAATATTTATTTTCGTCGGCGCCCCACTCCGCAACTCTTATTAATTCCGCAAAGTCAAACTCCAGTGGATATTTGCGTTCAGCAACACAAACTAAACTCGTGAAAACGTGTGGGAAAGTTACGTGATGGCGTGGTACAGTCCCAGCCTGAGTTCAGGTCGGTACTGAGTCGTGCTGTGATACACCGCGCGACTTTGCCGCGACGGCGACTATTCATGCGCGGATCACTGAGAAGGAGGAGTCTTCAACAAAACCACGCCTACCAAGGAGCTACACATTTCTTTTTCAATATGTGTAATTCAATTTCGCTTATGTCTTCGCTGGGAAAGTTGATGCCCCTTTGTCGTTCAACACGATGTTTTTATGTAAACTGTAATGTAGTTCGCGAACCGAGTCGGCCCGTGAAGCTCTGCTCAGTGTGATTTTCCCTTCTCTTTTTGTTCGCAATTTCACGTGCTGTTGCTTGTTTATATTAAGTGGAATGAAATACTCGTATACAGATGGAGCAACTTTTTTTATTTTATTTGCAATTCAATCTTTAAGAACTTTGTTTTAAATCTTAAAGTAATTATTCGTAAACTGTAAATATTTGAAATTGAAAATTTGTATTTATCGTTGTTATTTAAGTAAATATTTATGTATGATCATTTTTAAATTCTTGGCTTTTGGATAATATTCTTGTATGATTTCAAAAAATCAGTTACGCATCATAGCATGATACACTTAAGTCATTATGATAAACAAATAAAGGGGCTACCAATATAATAATCAATATAATAAAGGATCCGAAAAGGAATGAAAAAACAAACATGAAGTATTATTAGTAGGTCTGAATTAGTCTTAGTATTTATGGCTACAGCCCAACAATAGTTAAAAATATGTGATTTCACGAAGCAACTCTAATGTGACCTTCGTTACCCTGCCTTATACACCATATATCATGTTTGTTGCACTAGATGAAGATTGTCAACTCCATAGTCCACGTATATGTCATTGACGAGAGGGAGTTATATAGTCAGACTAGATTTCGCCCGCGGCTCTGTCCGCGTAAAACCTATGTCCTGCTCCGTACTACACATTATACTAGTAAGAATACAAAATTTCATGAACGTCAGTTCAGTGGTTTTGACGTGAAAGACGGATAAACAAACACAGGTTCATTTGTATAAAAAAACTTAAGCCTTACCTTTTCATAGCAAAGCGTATCCTCTAACAATGAGTAGTCATTAATAAAATTAACACTACAAACGTTATGAATAAAACACTCATAATGGCAGACCATAACGCAACCCAAAACACGCAGTTCTCCACAGTTCCACTAGTCTTTGAGCAGGAATTCAGTAAATTATAACAGTAAATTTAGCAGCAGTTTCATTTGCCTTACAAAGTGAGTTATGTGTCGGTGTCTTAGTTCTGTCACCACGTAAGTTACTACGGTTCAAAATTAATACAGTGCCATAAGCCAGTGTTAATACCCCTGCGCCCTCAGACACCTATTTACCGTATCAAATTTTAATAAAACATACACCGAAATCTACACTCTAAATGTATACACATTAAGATTGTTATTACCTTGATGAAGTTAAAGGTTGTTTGGTCGTTTTAATTAACGTTCAATCATTATTAAGTGTACACCTATTTGTTTGGTGTCGTATGTAACAAGATCCTAATGTCGACTGACATCAATTCTATAAATTAGATACATGTACTTATTCGCGTGTTATGACAGTCAAAGTCTCCCACTATATATTTAATAAAATTGGTGTGAAATATTTTTGCAAGAAAATAATAACAAAATCAGTTTACGTTTATTTATACGTAGGTTATTATTTTATGCACCGTTAGTAAAGATTCTTCTCCTTCGGCCTTTGCGGCGTAGCATTTGTCTTCGAATGTTACAGTGACAAGCTCTGTTTATAGTAGTAGTATAGTATACATAAGGTTTGTTCATTTAAACTTAGTTTCAAGCAATTGATTTGACGTCAACCAATGAAGTGAGACCTAAAGATATGACAATATTTAATGACGTTGAAATGTCCCATAATCAATACATATAATGAATAAAATGTTGTATTTGAATAAAATTTGATTGGATTTCAATGGAAAACCACCTTTTCATGGCGCTTCTTTAAATCACACAGCTATAGTTAAAAGGATCGTGCAGCCTTCAGATGCCCTGACATAGAGATATCAGTACAGACTAATGCCGAACGTTGGCATGCATTCGTATCGCATGCTTTTATAGAATCTCTCTCTCTCGTCGTGTTTCCCCCGCCATTAAGCTTCAGGGACTGGGGTCCTTTCTTATTTTTTCTTTCCACGTTTTTCGGTCTACAGCGTATTGAATGCTCTTATAGTAATCCTTACAATACAGCAACCGTGCCTATACACAAAAAAATACTTGCAGATTTTCACAACGAAGAAACATGTGTGAGGCACAAATGCAATGTGAGAAAGGTGTTAGTAGATACAGGCACCATCACACGACCTCGACACGTTCTTACAATATGAACACACTTTACTTTTCATATCGTCCACTGAACGTGAGGCTTCTCGTAAGACTAGATTTAATCAGTAAAGCTAGCAGCAAGAAACGAGACCTTAGGGACCAAGATCGTCATGGTTTTCATGTTTGTTTTCTTTGACTCGAAGCCGATCAAGCTGCGAAAGTGGCTCGCACGATTGTGCTCTAAAAAAATGATTTGATCGCTCTAAATATTTTTGATTGTTTTCTTAACCTACTACCTACTTGACTTTGTTTTTTGAAAAAGCCTGGTAATTAGAATAAATCGACTTTGTGCCAAAAAGTATACACACCTCATCGATTTTCAAAAGATCTAGCGTCGGAAAATCGCTTCTCTCGAACGAGGCCCTCGGGAGCGCCGTCTCGTCTTGCTCCCTTTACCGCGGGCCGATCTAGCTGAAATCTTGCAAGGATTACATCGACTTACTTCACTGCTGCACGCTAAAGAACCTGTAAAGAGTTCGAACTTTTTGAATTTTACTGTGCAAAACTTCGTCCAGTAGGTTGACGAGTTTTGTTTCAGTTTTCACTGACTATATATAGTTATTTCTAACTAGTTTAGATTTTTAATTTTTGTAATGAATAAATAGCTAAACGTGGCCCATCAGTCTTTACAAGACTGTAGGCTCTGTCTACCCCGCAAGGTATATAGACGTGATTATATGTATGTATGTAATGAATAAATTCTGTAGTAATTTTATAAGTAAATATTGTAAATAATATAAATTCTTTATACTCCGATTTATATCTATTGTCATAATTGGTATGAGTTATAAAATAAACATATTATTTATAAATTTTCAAGAGAATCAGAGCAGAGCCTTATTTGATATAAACAGTCATACAATAAGTTGGTTTGTGTGATTTAAAGTTAATTATGAAACCATATTTGCATTACAGCGGCTGCGCGTCGCTTCATTTAGCGGTTCAGATACAGGTGATTACGCGGTGTTTGCCGTTTACCGGTAATTAATATTTGATTTATACTAATTATACTGATATATCGTATGTGAGCATATGTCAGGTCAATACTTTTAAATTATTAATGAACTAGTTGTTGTCCGCAACTGTTATTGGAAATACGAAGTATAGGCTTAAATTTACTCAAGGTTCAGTTCATATTACAGAGTAGCCTAGCTTTGGCTTCTCATCAGATTGAACAACTTTTGTCAATACTTATCTTCCATAATTCGGATGATTTAGCTGGTCTTTAATGATTCTGCATCAGGTCTTCCAGATCTTCGATTTTAATTCGCTAACAGAAAATGCTTATCAGATCGAACAACTTTTGTTAGGACGTCATTTCGATATTTCCTATAGTTTAGCTGAGTTGTTATGGTTCGGTATCAGTTGTTCCAGATTCAAAATAAATTATACCCTATATGTTGACCAGGCATAAGAGCTATACTATAAAAAAGTTTAATTAAAATCCGTTCAGTAGTTCCGGAGATTAGCGTGTACAAACAAACATAAAAACAGACCGACTTATTTTTTCAAATTCATGCTCGGTTACTTTTTTTTTATTTCTTCATCGTAGTAATTATTTTTTTGAAAATGTACTCATTGTACAGACAAACTGTTTTATTGTATGTCTTGGCTATACTTGTATAAGTAACAGTAACGAGTGGTCTTAATAGACGGGACTGAAAATATCAATGATAATAGACATATTAACTATTTGCAGGAAACGTGTGGCAAGGCGGAAGGTATAGTCTCTGCCTATCCCTCAGAGAATACATATTCTGTATTCTGTATACATATACAATTCACGTTCACACAATAATTACAGATTGGACTAAAGTTTTTAATATGAATATAAGTCTTCGCTAAAGACCAAAGGTCGACAAGGGAGGGTTAAGCATTCTGCCCCATTAATCAATCAGTTCCGCGCGATGCTAAGCCCCAATCGCCCCATCAAGATTATCACCTGCCTTTCAGTCTCATTACAAGATTTTTTCATTTTTTTTCGATTTTGGCTTGGCCACATTGAGTTATATTTATGAAGACAAATAATATCTGAAATCACAATATTTTAATGAGTTATATTATGTTTAAACTCGTGAATAGAAGCGATAAAATTACTTAATTTTATTTTTGTCGTTACATTACTAGATTCATGTATTTATAAACAATATGGAAAGTTTGTAACATCAAAGTAAGTTAAATAAACTCATCCACATGAAACATCGATCGAAATCTGATTCTACAGTGAAAAATTTGTGACTGTCAACGCAGCAGGCTAAAACAAATGAATTGGCACAATACATCATATGGCCGCGTTCTAAAGCCATAAATAAAGCTAAATTTTGCATAACGATCGTAAAAACTCGCGCAGTTTAGAAATTACGAGGCACGAGTATGAAATAAAATATACATTAAAGAAGCTCTACGTGTATTAAGCGTTTAATGGTATCTGTATTGCTTCATTTCTTATATATTTCTTGAAGGGTTTTTATAATTATTTTACCATTATTATTAATGGAAACGGCAACCATGAGGTTATCTGCATTCGGTTCCCTGTAAAGGATAAGGGAGGTCACATCGAGAGTAGCTCCGTGTATTTATCTGACTTAAGTTTTCTGGATCGTGTTCTTACGCATATTTTGTATTCACGAACATGCAACTGGGCATAAATTAGAACCTACTTATTTTAAGCCCTAAAAGTTTCCTGAAAGAAAATATACACTTACATCTATTCTTAGCAGTGACAATTAAAGTAGTAGAGTTCTTCTCTAAACTAAAAATATAACATATGATTATATGTTATATTTTTAGTTATATTACTAAAAAGGGCGGCAAATTTTAATTCTTTAAATAAAAATTTATAAATTTTAATCCCGTGTAATTTGAAACTTGGAAGAGCTAGCCGGCTCTCCAGATTGCGTTGGCAAAAACATGCATAATATATTAAAATCAACTTGTGTTTTGCTCTCATCCGTCTCATAATTTTATTTGGTGAAATGCGCTCGCTCGGAGCTTTGTTCTTTTAGCATTTTTTTTTGGACCCTTTGACTAGTATGTTAGCAGTAAAATATTTACTAGTCAGTAATAAGTATACTCATACGCAGCTTGTATAAATTTTCCTTTAGTTAAATGATGTTCATATATATTTGGATTGCAAATATATTGTTTGATATTTAATTATAATTTTTATACATACTTTAATTCAATTTTATGAATTTATGAAAAATATTGAGTTACCGATACAATTTCTTAAACTTAGATGTACTCATTTTTACCATAAGATTATTAGGAGACCGATCTCTTCAGACTTCAATCTACATATTAACAATATCTTATACACAACTCGGTAGTTAATTAACATATTCATGGTGTCTTATGAAATTTCAGCCGGCTTCATAGCAGTGCTGACTTTGTTTTAAAAAATAAAATATTTACAGTGGTCGCATGCTAAAAGATGCTCTGTTGGATATCTACGAGATAGTTCACGTAGATTCTTGGCCAGTGTTTTAATGTAAAGTTGCGAAGTCAAAAGTTCGTTTTAATGTAATATAGTATAAGGTTTAAACTGGTTTGTAGAGTGGCCGTTATTTTTCAGACGGTAAGAGTTTGCGTGCCCGCGTGGCGTAGTAACCGTAGTACTGAATAAGTAAACGCTTGGAATAAATCAAGTTAATTGCGACGGGGCACCTCCTCGTATAGGCATGAAATAAATAATGTACAGAATAGAAAATAAATGAAAATTTGATCTCGTCACTGAATATAGTATTAAAAATATTTTTGTTGATACTTATGACAGGAATGAAATGAACAGTCCTCTAAGGGTACAACCATGGTCCTTATATTTTTCATGTTCATATATGAAAGAAAGACAAGGTTTCCTTCTGCAGTTTAATTAATTTAGAATATGTGCCAGCAGCCCCCAGCAGCGTTTTCGATGGAGAAATTGTATCGTTCACTTCCTGAACCACTGTCTTGAGCCTTTTCGACCCATTCAGTATTTTCTATAGCTAAAACCTGATTTGGAAAATACTTTTTAACGTTCATAATTTAACGTACTTTTTATAAAGATGTATCCCTAATTTTACATCACTTATAATAAACAACGTTAGTGAATATATATTTATGTCTTGTTGCACACTAGTTTATTCTCATATACAGGAGTACATTGCAATAAACCTCTATCGTGAAATAAGATGCATCATGTTGTATCCTATTTCTCAATTATCAAAATTAAAAGTATTGCAAAATTAGTAATGGTTACATCTAAACAAAAATACAGTTTGCAATAAAAACACAGACGATATCGATCCTAAACGTCTAATTTGAACAGCGGGCCAAAAACGGCGAAGTTTCCAAGTTGAAAACTAATAATGTAACTTACGTGCCACTTACGCTCCTGCAGCGGTCAAGGCAGCAAAAAGAGTACTGACTTTCATCTATTTCCTCCATTATTTTCAAGAAGAAATGTTCTGCTCACAAATTGAATTTTTGCACATGAGGCCAGCTCTAGAGAATGATATTTTAAATATAAAATGCTATTTTGGTACTTTGTTTTTATGTAATGCAAGTGTAATTACAATGATACTTCACTTTCTTGAATTCAGTATAGGTTGTACAATGTACATATAATAAAAGCGCCTAAGCTCAAATACGCTTGCAGTGCCCAAAGCTAAGTAAGTCAGTTACAACACTTAAATTTATGAATGTCAAAAACAACAATTTACTGGCTGCATTCTTAAATACGCCTTAAAATTCATTGTAAAGCGTACCCATTTTTATTAAATCATTTTTAGATGCGTCCTTTTATTTAATCGTCATAGATTTTTTTTATTCGTTCAGATGGATTTTTACACTTAGGAAGTACTATTTTAAGCGGCTAGCTAGGAGAGCCATTAAAAACGTGTAAGCGCCGCGCCCCTGGCGAATTTGTCAGGCGTCGCCAAATTAACACTGCGAACATAAGTCAGCGGCGGGCAGTGCTGCAATGCTCCCCCGGGACTACTTTATCGATGACTGTCCAAGTATATTTTTGAGTTCAAAAAACTCGGCGTTAAAAATACTATTTACGGATTTCAAAATACGTCAATTTGTAAATTGCAGATACCACACACACATATATCTACTTTTGCTGAGCTGATTTAATGAATTAAAATAGTGAATGCGTTCCGCAATTATTAAGACCGGACAAGTAGAGCCTTTGAGGTAATCACGAAAGTAGCAGCTAAATAAGGCATGGTAAAACATAATTGTAACTTCCACAATTATTCTTCATGCCAAAAATATATCGGAAAAAAGCGTATTCTGACTTATAATACATCAAGATACCTAAATTATGTATATATTTTGGAAAGATCTGCAAAATTTGCAGACTTATCTTAATACTTTAGGATCGACAATCCACTGTTATTGAATGATATTACTAACTCGTCTGCGACGAATAATGCGTTTATGAATTGGCGGGGCTATAAAGACGTCTAGAAAACTAAATTGCATTTTATTTCATTTGTTCGCATTGCAAAAATTACATCTCAAGTCTCATATTTATATGGTCGATACCAAATTTATCTGAAACCAAAATATCTCTGGTAAAATATTTTATTTTTTCATATAACTCTTGAATTTACTCTTTTACTTATATTTGGCTCCGAATTTAAGTAGAATTTTATAACTATTTTTATATATTTTGGTCAATGCTTTGCTAAAAAACTTTTTATGATTCTTTGTTACTTTACAGTAATTATTGTACTTGCACTACTTGCACATACAATACATGTCGTACGACATTGTTACCAAAATAGCATCCGGTTTCTATAAAGATATTGTATTGGAAAATACACAAAGCACTGCAACTTGGATGTGTAACCATAACGTAATACGGGTCAGGATCCCCTGCATATGTAGCGGGGGTCAAACGGCAGTCGCCTCTTATAAAAACCTGACTTACCCAATCCAAAATCATGATTAAGGGCGCATCCTTGGCTCCTCTCCAGATTGATGAGATTATAACTGGGGTTAAGAGGAAGAAGAGAAAGAGACATTACAAGAATACAGTATTGCCACGGAAACATAATAACTATATACATACATACACATACATATATACATTTGTGATCGGTTATATGTATATTATATTTCTAATATCATCAGATGAATTGGGGTTTAATAAATCTATTCCCAAGATTACGCCCCACCCTAAACGTTTATATGAAGTGGTAATAATTGCAGCGACATCGCTGAAGACGCGATGTTATTAACTTGAACACCCATAAACGCTGTGCAGCTTATTGCGATGCGGTATCCTGGACGCCCAGAAGTATTTCCCCTTAAGTCTGTCTTCCATTCCCAAGCGTACAGTTGATATTTCTGTTTCTAAGGTGTTTTTTGGTTATTCTATATTACAGATATATCTATAAATTAACTTTCATTTAGTAGTTCCTAATTATGGCGGGTCAGATTTTTCATATTAATGTCCGGAGGTTTGAACTTCGTCATGGCGAAAATGGCGTTAGTACCGCAGAAATATTAAAAGGCAATTCATAATTTACTTCTTAGAATATTATTGGAAAATATAATGCTGCATTTGAGTGACCGTGACCGTAAAAGACATTCCTTTTTTATGCAATTTTATGAATAATGTACATAATTTATCATGCCTACTTAATAAATATAAAAAAAAATTGTAAAAGAATTATTATTATGAAAAAAAAAACTATAATTTTAAAAAGATAGTTAGCATATAAATCGGTTAAATATTATAAATAGACAAAAAATCTGGGCCTTTTTGTATTCAATAGTTTCCTTACTTAGGTACATCAGTGACTTATTAGCATTTCTGTTCAAATAAAATTATGACAGCCTTAAATAGAACTGGTTGAAAGCAAATATTATGAGGGAAAAAATATCAGATGGACCAACAAAGGCGGTGGTAATGAGAGTAAACTTTCTACAAGAATTCCTATCTTACACAGAACTAGTACGAGTACTTATAAAACCTCCGTCGCAGTTATTTCGGTTTCCACAGCGACATTTTCCGAGCAGGTAACTTTCAAATCTTACAAAGGTGATACTGTGTTTATTTTTATCTTAAAAGTTATTCGTAATCTCATTTTCATCATTCATTCTAATAGTATGTTAAAAGAGGAAAGGTTTTTTTAAGGAAAGGTGCCGTGTGGTTCCCGGCAGTGCCGTGTGGTTCCCGGCACTAATACTAAAAAGAATAGGACCACTCCATCTCTTTCCCATGGATGTCGTAAAAGGCGACTAAGGGATAGGCTTACAAACTTGGGATTCTTCTTTAGGCGATGGGCTAGCAACCTGTCACTATTTGAATCTCAATTCTATCATTAAGCCAAATAGCTGATCGTGGCCATTCAGTCTTTTTAAGATTGTTGGCTCTGTCTACCCCGCAAGGGATATAGACGTGACTATATGTATGTATGTATGTATGTTTTTTTAAGTAAGTACTTTTGTCTAAAATTAAGAAACTCAAAGTATTTAATGAACCTCATCTATACATAAAAAGAAATATGATTTTATTATATAGATAGAATATACCTTTAGGCTTTTTAAATCTAAAGGCAACTTTTATACCTACAAATTTACAAGCGATGCTTAAGACAAAAGTCTAATAAGTGAAGTTCGATAAATCAACGCAAAGTCAAAACTACTTACAGAAATAAGTAGCTATCAAAACTAATTACAGTAGTAGTAGTAATGTACGAATCTAAATCATTAACTTAACTAACTAAGAAATTAACTTAATAATTTCGGAAATATTTCGAATGGGACAGTGCGTTTTAACTTCA
The DNA here is from genome assembly GCF_032362555.1 of Amyelois transitella. Classification (NCBI taxonomy): domain Eukaryota; kingdom Metazoa; phylum Arthropoda; class Insecta; order Lepidoptera; family Pyralidae; genus Amyelois; species Amyelois transitella. The sequence goes on along the minus strand of NC_083506.1, from coordinate 5,916,943 downwards.
AACGTATAGGTTCTTTACGTTTATGCTTTTTAACTGCGAAACCTGTGTATTGCAAAAGTAGAAAGAAAACATAAAACTCAGTCGATTGAAATCTACTCACCTTATTGCGGAACCAAACATCTGTAAAAACTTGGTTCATTTGCTCGAATGCACCTCGAATTTTAATACTTTTCTTTCTGTTGAACTTTACTTGTTACCTTCTTATTCCGTATTTCGATTCATCGGCAGTCAACATTGTAATCATGTTTTATAATCAAAGTTTTAGAATAAGGTTTGAGTAATTACATTCCTTTATTTTGATCAACGAAAGCAGACTGTTTTAAAATTCCATCAATAAATCTTTTCAAGACTTTTGGCTCTATCTACCCACAAGGGATATGAACGTGATTTTGTGTAGTGTATATGCAGACTTAATATTCCAATAGTGTTCATGTCAAGTTAGATATCGCTTACATGATAGTATTCATCGAACCCAAATTTCAAATGCATTCTAGTGCAAGCAAATATAAGGACTAGGTACGCGCATTATACGTATAAGAAAAGATTTTAATTACTATTAATAATACCTTACATACACACCTTATGAGTAAACAAGAACACAAAAATAGAAATTTCGTCATAGAAGTCCTGTTGTTACATTACACACCTCTCATACTAAGCGATAACAACGATTATTTTTATTCTGTTAATGTCTTCACTCACCAAACAATAGTTCCTTGACCAAACAGCGACTCAGAAATAAAAATAGGATGTACAAACAAGGGCAGTTAAATAAAACATCGTAAATACGATTGTTTTCCTTTTACGCTTCATAATAAAGCAAATTTACCGGTAAAATTCCGAGTGACGCGTTTGAACCGAGGGAACAAATCCAGCTCATGATTGCAATATTAAATTTGAGAGATTTTATTGCATTAAACTGGAATCTCGTAGCATTTTTTCGGATCGTCAAGAATTTTCCAGCTCATATTTTATGCTGAAAGAGATGTTTACTGATGGACGGATACCTTTGACCATGATATTAGATTTTAATATAAATGCCCTTTGTTTTCTAAGTGAAGTGATGGTCTTAATTTATCTGTTAAAGTAAGTTCTAAGTTATTTAGAATGTTTGTGTTACTACACGTGCCACAAATCTTTGTTCGACTATTAGGATATATGCAATTAGTTTAAACAAATTTATTATTTGATTTGCAATGACGATTAACATTCCAGCTAGGTATAGGTATATGTACTTTTACGACTGCACTGTACGTATACGAATACTTAATGCATGGAAACAATATAATTAAAAATTGTAATGGAATAAATAAAACGCTCACACATACATTAAGTCCGAACAAATAAAACTGGCCAGAATTTAATGCATCCAGAAACGTGAATTAAAATTGCATTTGTAGTCAAGCTCGATTTTCAGAAAATGAAGTTATAATATCGCAAGCCCAAGCGTCTCCGTGGCCGTAACTCCTGATTAGGTGAAACTGAATAATGCAAAACTTTCATTATGACCGTGAAGTTATGAAAATCCGCGTCCTAAGTTATATTTTCCTATAATGCTCGGCGATGATATTTAGCATTTTGCAGTGGCTTCAGTTTTGTGAAAAAATATTGGTGTTTGTTTTCATGTGAATTGCTTTTGTCTGGAAATTTCCTTTCATCATGTCTATTAATTAACAGGTATTATTTGTGCTTTGGAAAATGATTTATACTTTTATATAGGTACTTATTCGAAAGAAATCTGGCAAATTTCTGTAGTAGGTGATTTCAGTTGTACGTTAAATGCTGCTAAATGCAGACCGGTGGTCTTAGCAAGCAGCTTGTACAAAACGGTACTATTAGGTACTTTTGACATGGAATAATAGGAAAATATTGCTCATTTTGTTAGCGCACATAGCAGGGACGAAAATGGTGTTGACAATTCTAGAAGAAAATTAATATTTACACAAAAAAAAATTATACTTATTTGTAAACGCTTAAAATTATTATGAAATAAAATAATGAATTTTGGAGAGTTGCTCACGACTAAAAGTAGGGCAAAACATAAACAAAGAAAAATTTACAGCAGACAGCAGTTTACTGTTTGTTATATGAAAAATCTTCAGTCCTGTTGCCTGGACTCCCTGAAACGAATCAATTTAGTTTAAATATGTAATTTTTATTCACATGAGAGTCACTTGTGAGAATTTAAGACAACGACATCTATGTATAGCACTTCCAAAGTTCTTTTGGCATGTGACAGTTCACCTGAAAGTTTCTTCAGTAGGTATTTTCATAAGAACCATATCAGCGATTTCGTAGTTTAACGAAAGTTATACAGATGGCACTCGCGTTTACGTTTGTTCCGTCCACACCCCTAAATGTAACTACGTTTAGTAATACTTGTTTCACAATCGTGCTTATAGAGGGCGTTGTAAATAAAAATAACTTTTTTTCAATAAAATTTATACGATCTAGTAAATTATATAGGGATAAAATCATATATATATATGTAGAGGGTAGACTAAGCAAAAATTCACAGGGCTATGTAATTAAAATTATTATTGTTGTACTTCTATATAATATATATTAATTATATATAGTGAAATGCATTGCCCAAGAAAAACTAGACTGCTATTTATTTTTGAGACATATTTGGTTACATACTTATCTAATATTACAACTTCTATTCTTATTACCATATTTTATGATGAATTAGCCTTCGCCCTACGGTCCATTTTGTTACTTACATGTTTAAATATATAATAAATAAATAAAAATAAAAATAACGGCGGTTGAGGTGCCTGAATTAAAAACGTGATACAATGGTTCAAATTCATAAATCAACAACTTTTATGAGTTATGCATATTATTTTGATTACCAAGGAAAATAACGTGACGAAACATGAAAATTCAGGCAACTTATGATCCAATGTGGGTTAGGTTTTCTCGCAAATGTTGCGTAGGTAAAACAGTACATAGTCGCTTCGTGTAAGAATTTGACTAACCCAATTCAGGATCTCGATTTATTATACCTACAAGTAATTCAGTTTATATATACAATCACTAAATTTTAAGTCAAACTTTTATTACCCTACTTATAATCATTAATTACGAAACTCTTGCGTTACTAAGTGATTGACTAACTGCCGAACAACGTTCAGTCAAAGCTCCGTTGGGTGTACAGATTTGAAATTTAGCCTTCAATTTTCTTTTCTGGTCTACAATTACAGGTCTCTCAATCACTCTGTACGCTGGCGAAAGCGCGGGCTTACTCTAGTGGCTTACATACAGACTTTACTTAAAAATGCAAAACAAAAGGTTTTGTTTATTGTTTTTGTGAAGAAACAAATTTTTCATCCCCTCTAATCTAGAGGTGTGACAGTGCTCACGTATCGTATTAGCATACGGGAACAAATCCAATCCGCCAAACACGGCAGCAACAAGACAAGGGAACTTTCCTGGACTTGTCACGTGGGTACTGGTACGGTCTGCAGGTTCAAACCGCAGCCTTTTATCTTATTTTATTTTTATGAAGTCAATAAGAATACGTTTCATGTCTTAGTTGCAAATCTAAATGATTTATATTAATAAAGCGTCATTATATAAATTACACAAAAGACATAACTCGATTTTATACGTACTTATTGTAATTGGAGCCCATCTAGCTAGTAACCTCTCACTATTCAAATAGTTCTCAATTTGATCATTAAATTGAACGTGTACCTTCAAGTCTTTTCGAGATTGTTGGATCTGTCTACCGCGTAATAAAGACGTGGTTCCAAGTATTATTTTGTATTGAAATAATAGACGCGTATCATAAAAAAGGTTTATTTTTTTGTTTGAAACGTAACTCAAAAAATACTAGACGATTTTAATGAAATTTGGTACACATAGAATAGAATAGAATAGATTTATTTTCAAAATTGGATACAAGGTATCACTTATTGACGTCACTACCATTTATTGACGTCACACACGTCATACGAGATATAGACAAAACTTCCAAATTAACAAAGGAGGATACTTTTCGGTACTGGGAAGAGTGTGAATACTATTCTTCATTCATTCTAATTCAATCATTCATCAGGTTTTCATTACAACATTTTATAATTAAACTAGCTTTCCGCCCGCGGCTTCGCCCACGTGTAATTCGGTTATATAAACAGGCTCCATCTTTTTCTATATCTACCACAGCATGAGGAATATAATTCCCATTAACAAACAAAATTTCTTGAACCATTTTAATTAGAAATTTTTTAACTAAAACTATATCTATGGAAATTAACTAAGACTAATAAAGTAACAAAGAAATGAATAAAAAATGAAGAATATATTAAAAAATCAACTCACACTATAAAACTTATCCAACACTAACTAAATATACTATCAAAAATATCAAATCTAATCAACAAATCAAAAATTAACTGAAATAGAGAGTAAAATAAGTTAAATAAGTCAAGTTAAAAGTTAATGAATCAAACGAATAATAATTTCAAATCAAAATATTTGTAGTGTGTAATATGTAGTTTCGCGTATGTCCGCTAGGAGCGCTGCTAAAATTACACGATAAATTAAAATATTTTACGCTACCTAGCTAAATGACGGCAACGAAACCATAGCGCGATCTATCTCGATGCCAACGCCATCTATCGAGCATCGAGACAACTCGTGATAGTTAATAGAAAATAAAATTCGGGTGTTTTATTTATGCATACCGATTACACCGAGATTTATGGACCGATTTACGTGATTCTTTTTTTGTTCGGTAGAGTATACTTTCAAGTTGGTCCCGTTGTTACCTAGTCAGGATCTGATGATGGTATTCCAGGGAAATCAAGGGCAAACCTCAAATTTACAGGCAATTACGTTTTTGACAATTTCATAGATCTGTTTAAGTATTTGCGTCTGATAGTCATCATCCCATGTGAATGAGCTGATGATGGAAGGTACAACTCCTCAACGGTTAGGAGTTGAAAGAAAATTCTTACGAAGTTATACGTACATGTGAGGCTATTAGGTTGACCTGATAATAAAAAGTAAATCTCATTAACGTTAAGAATTTAGGTGAAAATGGATGCGGACAAATTTCGTAGCTGTTTGTATGGGTAGTGTTAACACAAAATAGGGATTAAAAGGCGTGATGTTATTAATGTTATGCATGTATGTACATAATTATGTATGTTATTATGTATGTTAAAGAGACGACTGAAAGTTGTCATACAAAGTCTTTTTTTTTAAGGATGGGAAATCATCAAATGACTTCTCCGGCTCTGGGTGGAACGGAAGGGAGTGTCAGACTATATCCCGTTCCCCCCCTTGGGGGTTGACATTTCAAAAATCCCTTCTTAGTGCTCACTTATGTTACTAAAGGAACCTCTGTTCAAAATCTCAGACTCCTATACCGAGCGGTTTCGGCAGTGCGTTAATAAATCAGTCACCCAATCGCACCCCCTAAATCACGATTGGAGGGTAGTTTGAAAAAACTTATAATGTCAAACATATTTACTTGCCTATGTAAGTGTTCATGCCAAGTTTCAAGTTTATAAACCCAAGGAATAAGATTTTCATAGAAACGTTTTTACCCCTTTTCCCCCCCTTGGGGGTTGAATTTCCAAAAATCCTTTCTTAGTGCTCCCCTACATATCCCAAGGAACCTACATTCCAAATTTCAGCTGTCTACGACCAGTAGTTTCGACTGTGCGTTGTCTGTCAGTCAGTCACTCAGTAACGGAAGAGTTTTATATATATAGATATTATATACCTTTCTTAGTTGTAAGTGAACTAATAGCACCTGACAAAATGAATGACACGCATATAGCGCACTTCTCTTCGTTTGTGGTTGTAATCGTGACAATAACCAGAATAAAAAAAAAGAGAGACAGGAGAAGGTTTTGATATGATACAAGACAGGTTAAATATGTAGAATGAGTTACGTTTGGTGATTATGTGTCGTAGGCTGTGATCGTAGCTTTTGTAGTATGCTCGTAGATCATCTACGAAGGTTGTAGCTACTACGGCGTGGCGTAGTACTTCTACAGTTAATAATACATTAATTTGTCATCTCAACAGCTAAAAAATTGAGATTGAACTGAGATCCATAGTCAGAATCAATTAAAATTTCTTGTCTTTTTTATAAATTCAATTATATAATTTCTGAGCCGACTGTACTAGAAACTCCAAACTTGTATTATAAGATACATGATACAAACATGAAAGAGAACGAAATAAGTTCCTATTACGGAGTGGTAAAGTTTAAAATTTATGAAACCGGGGGTAAAACAAAAGGATGTTATAAAACTGCGTTTTGTTAAACTATTTCTGTTCTGCAGACATGAATCACTTGTGCAGCAGCGCAGCTCGACGCAGTTGTCGCTTATTCAATTTATACGGACTTTGGACATTTAATTCAATACGTTCAGTTAATAACTAGAATAATAATGAAGTTTAGTTTCTAAGATCGCTGTGCATTTCGTGAAATGTTTAAAATTGAAAGAGAATTGTCGAAACTTTTTGTTATTGTATATTTGGACAAATGTACGTATTTTTGAGTTAGTTTGAAAGCATATAAGATTTCTTGTTTTTTCATTGAAAAAGTAAGTTTTAGTAATAGTAATGTTGGTTTTTTAAAAACGAACTAATTTGTATCTATCATCAATACAACTTAAAGAATTCGCAGACTATCTAGAGAATAAATGTCTGTTTGTGTATGTTTAGGAGCCTTTAAGATCCAATAGACACAAAACTGGAATGCCGTGCTGGCTTAATAATGAGATTAAGTAATAGAATGTTATTGAAAACAAATGTATTTCTACTAGAGTGATTGCATTCATGAAGTGAATTTGAATGAAAAAGAGTCTTTATTACCGTGAAATACAAAACACAATTGCTAAAACGGAACGTACAGACTTGCAATATGCACAGAACGTCGACATAAGCGTGTAAATTGTTAAAGTTGGTGGCGGTTGCAATTTTCACAGTTGTATAAAATATTGTCAGTTGTAATATCAGAGTTGTTTTGAGACTACCTGGGTTAGTGGTGGACACATTTCTTTCGTTTGCATATTTTTTTGGCATTAACATTCATCAAGTTTTACATGTAAGCGAATGACCATATATTTTTAATGTACATCAAGATAAAACTTATTAAAAAAAATCAATATAAGCTTTTACCCGCACTTTCGCTCGTGCTAACTTAGTGCCACCTACAAAAAGCGACGAATTTATCGCCAGCTACAAAAAATACACGATTTCCATAAATCCCACGGGTACTATAGTTTTTACCGGAATACCATATGTGCTTCTTGAATCTCTTTAAATAAACGCAAAATTTCAAGAAGATAGATTTAGTAGATAACGCGTGAAGAGACAATAAACTTACTTCCGTTATAAGTTGCGTATATAAGTTGGGATTAAAAGTAATAAGGCCGGTTGTTCTTCACGACCAGTGGTACTCGTAGTTAATGGTAAGAAAAAATTATATTAATGACCGAAATTATTATTAAATTATTAAATTTGTCCAGGGGGTAGACAGAGGTAACCTCTTACCTCGATCCTAGCATATATCTTTCCTTTTTTATTGGATTATTTATTTGTTTGGACAAGGCACAACAAAAGTATACATACAATATATTGTTTTAAAGATTAAACCTAAATTGTTCTCATATATATGTATATATATACAGCTAAATGGGCAGACAGCTTTAGCATTTATTAAAGAAATCTTGAACTGTTATTTCATCTGATTGTGTCAGATTCGATGAATATACCAGTCATTGATATTTACCAAGTATAAAATAAATAAATAAAAATAAGAACACAAAATGGTCCTAAAATTCCATTAGTAAATAAATGCCCACTTTAATTTACTCCAATTAAAGTTGGTATTTAGGTATTTAAATCGTAAAGAGCTTAAGGCTAGATTGTGCCTAGAATTCGCAGCCTAAGTTCTAGACATTCTGGAAACTATTTAGCGCTACGTTCCGAATTAGGTACAGCTGTCAGATTTGGGCAAACAGTCCTGAAGCTCGTTTGCGACGGGGCAGATCCGCTCCGTTTCTCACATTAGTTCAATCCCGATGAATTGCATTTGCTTGGGAACTGTTTGTTCCGTTTATACGATGTGGTATTCGATTATATGTGTATTGCAACTATTGCTTTTGAGTTGTGACGTTATGTATTCCAATGCAGTTTGTATTGGATTTACATATTATAATTAATGTGAAAGTTATGTTGCATTATTAAGTTAATCGTGACCTCCTTGCAACTATTTGCTCTGCCTCCCATAAAGACGACGTACGAGTATAGATGTTTTGTGAGCATAGTATTAACAACGTGAGTTTGTACATTCTTTTCTTCGTTATCTCGTCCCGTTTTATCAACTTAATCGCTTTAAGATTATATTCACAGAAATAAGAAATCTTACTTCTTTAGTAGTATATACGTATAAGGAAAGCTGCAAGCTAAAGTTAGCACCAAATTATACACCAAGTTATAAAGACTTTTTCCATCATAAGTCCCATATCTACATATAATTACGTCTATACCACTTGCGGGGTAGACATGATCAAAAGTGTTGAAAAGACTATAAAGCTATGTCATGACTTATTATTTAAGTTCCATTCCCGTAACTTGATACGTTAACAACATTATTATTTTTTCTATGGTAAACAAGATATTTTAATTTAATTAAAAAAATGTCATAGAAACAAAGTACAAGTATTCATCGTACATAAAGCGTTGTAGAATTAAATACGTTCGCCTCCAATGTTCCGAAGTTTCTCCACGTGTAGGCGATAGAAAATAATATCAGAACGCGAATGTGGGCTCATCTAATTTCGTAGGTGTCGTACGTCGGGACATATTAATGCAATTACCTGTTAAAAGGCCCGCCTAGTGCCCGGGGCTTCATTCTCAAAGCAGGGCCGCCTATTGAGATAAAATTATAAGGAGATGATAAAACCATTTTTGTTATTATACGAGAACATTTATAAGAAATGATTTTCGGACAGATTTAAGTAACAAAGTAAAAATGGTACACACCCCTAGACATACATAAAAATCTGCATTCCGAATTCCAATATTAGCCAGCGGTATAGACTAAGCATTAGTCAACTAGTTTGTCGGTGCCCTCATAAACATACTTAGATTTACCATAAATTATTTTACAGATTTAAAGACATTCAGCTTTCCAATTAGGTAATTAAGTAAAATAGTCAAAATAAAAATTTTTGGAAATATTCTTTAAATAATTTATTTATAAATGTAGTAATAAGAAACAGTAGAACCATACGGTTTTTCCTTAATTAGAAAACAAAGTCAATTTAACAAAGAAGTCATGTTGCCACCCACCTCAGGCTACCTCACGATATTTTTCTAACTGTAAGAGCTTTGGTAATAATTCACGCTATATTAAACGTATTTATATATAACATACTTGCATATAATCACGTCTTTATCCCTTATCGGGTAGACAGAGGCAACAGTCTCGCAAAGACTAATTATGGAATTGAGATTCGAAAAGTGACTGTTTGATAGCCCATTGCCTAAAAGCCTATATATATGTATATGTTATGTTATTTGCATATGGTTAGCTCCACAAAGTTTAAAAAAGTTATCTGTTTTGTAAGTTCTCACGAGTATTTTCCTCTCTTAATAAATTATCTTGATGCTGTTCAAAGAACATTGAACTTCGTAAAGATTTATTCAAAAATTAAATGACGTGTTTTCACTTTCAGTCTCCTAGATTAAACCTGTTAATAAGGTTCCGCGTTCATACCAAATTGTATAAGTGTGTTTAACGGCCAATTTGAGCAACTTGAAGCTCATTTTGTATACATAAAGAGAAATGAGGTAATTTGTTTCTCGTCCCCTTTTATTTGAATCTTATAGAAGAATATTTACCGAAGGTACTTCGATTTATTATCTTCTTAGATAAATTGCAATCATCTGAGGGGTATATTGTTCGAAAATCGGTTCATATTTATTGATAATTACAATGAATATTGCATTACTGATGGGTAATTTATTTGCAAATATTCTTACATATCATCAATACATTGTTATCAGTAATGAGTTGTAGTTAGGTACGTAGAAATTGTTGATATTATCCAAAATGATAACGTATTATACTTTTCTTTATCCTTTACTCAAGCCAAAAGATAAATAGCCTTATTCTGAGTATTTATTGCAGTAATACTGTTTATTCTGTTATAATTTATCAATCAATACAATTCCCTTAAGAATCACTGCCTCGTTAAATACCAAGGCATGCGAACTAAAATTTATTCCTACTTGCTAACTTAAATATACCTTCACGTTATTCAAAAAGAAATGATCATATTTCTGTTAATTAATAATCGCTAAGACGGATGACCCATCATCACCAAAGGCGGCGGCCTTTAGGGTGCTATATGCACCAAATGCCAAAAATATCTTGTAAAAATTATAGACAAAATAGAATTATGCCTTAAAATATTAGTGCAAAATATAATCCATAAATATTAACCACAATTACCAGAAAGTAGATGCAAGTTTTAAAGCAAGCATAATAACATTTTCACTGCAACTAATTTTGGCGTATGGCATAAATTTTCTTAAATAACCTAATGTCTAACCGCTTTGACCATTTACTAGGCTTCAAAAGCAATTACTCGTATAAAAATTTGATTGGTCATTACTACTAGATGACGTTAGTATAAATAGTATAAGTTATGCTGACGACATGGTGCTGCTCAGTCCGATCAGTTGAGGGTCTAAATAAACTGCTGAGAGTTTGCGAGTCCTATGCTATTAAGCATGGGCTCCTATATAATGTCAAAAAGACGGAATATCTAGTCTTTAAGGCCGCCGGCTCAATATCACCCTGAATGGCATGAACATAAAGCATGTTTCAAAATTTAAATATTTGGGACACATAATTGCTGACGACCTTAAGAACGATTCCGATATTGATAGGGAGCGTAGGGCTCTGGCGGTCAGAGGTAACATGTTGGCTCGCAGATTTGCGCGGTGTACTGAACAAGTTAAGATCACGCTTTTTAAAGCATACAGCCAAAACATGTACACCGGGAGTCTGTGGGTCAGCTATACCAAAAAATCGCTAGATGCTATGCGGGTCCTATATAATAATGTGTTTAGGATGTTGTTGGGACTGCCGCGTTTCTGCAGCGCGTCGGCAATGTTTGCCGAATACCAAATTGATGGGTTTGCGGCCCTTATCCGTAAAAAAACAACATCTTGTACCTTGAATTGATTCATATGATTTGCGTTCATAGGATGAAATGTTTAATGTTATTTCTTGGCCCCTGACCAGCATGAGGACCAGCAAGCGAGGTATCGCTTTCAAACATTACTATATATTTTTTTAAATATTCTCTCTTTTATTTCTATGTCATCATCAACTTCTTGGCGTTTTTCCCAGTTGCGTCAACTTCTTCCTAAGTAGCAGCCCAGGGTCTCCAGCGCATTTATGACGCTGAAGTAAACTTTACACGAGCACCTTATTTAATTGTCACTTACCTGAACATACAGGTTTCCCCACGATTATTTTCTTTGCCGTATATAAAAGCATCGTTTTTACATTTATCTTCAATTTGGATTATTATTATCACATAACCAAGTATGTCCTAAAACGCACGAATTACAATATTCAGTTGACATAAAGTATCCTAGACTTTCAAGATTCATTGCAGGACTAGCGATGAGGATTTAGCGGCGGTGGATCTGAACCTGGTAAATCACCATAGTTTCATTATTTAGTTTAAAAAATATATTACCGCCTTCTTTTTAATCTTCCTAAACAGGTAATTGCATAACCTTTCCTTTGAAATAATAAGAGTTTTTGAAACTGACGCGCTTGCATGAAGAAGAATGTGAATACAGCGAGAGAAGAAGAAAAGAGGGATCGTGGCACGTGGAAAGAAGTTGTATTTGCCTACCCTTCTGAGAAAGAGGCACGTGACACTATGTAGGTATATATGAAATAATAATTTTTAATTAGTTAATCTCATATTACTAAGAATATTTATCAAATTAAAATATTCATCAAATACTCGATCAGGAAAATCCAGTTACCAGCAGTTACCATATCAAGACAGATTTCAAAACGTATCGATTTCGGAAACACAGCAGCGTGTTGTTGACATCGGCTGACATCGTGTGCGATGTGACATGGGCTGCATTCCCATCACTATTTTCATTTTCGATTCCAGGAAGAGATACCACAAGTAATTGAGCCGCAACGTCTTTGATGTATCGATTCTTTTATCGGATTGGACGGACGCAATAACAGACCGTTGATTGCTTCCAAGTGGACTTGGGAGATTGATCATTTTCTCGTTACTGGAAATCCCGTAGTTCCCTCTGATACATTGTCGCCTGTGTTGTTTCAAGGTGAATTGTGGACGTAATTGATGTTTATTATATTTGATGAATTAGATTAGTATTTTACCGTTTGTGCAAAAATGTTTTGTTCGTTGAAAACAAAATTGTACATGTAGAATTTTGTGATTTCTCGTGTTCGTTCTGTTTATTACATGATTTTTTATTACAATTTCAATTACAATGAGTAAAGTTAAATTTTTTGAAATTTTCATATGAGAATTCTTTAAAAGGTTTTTCTAAAAAGGTTTATAACAACGGTTATCCACAGGCAGTGTATGTTTATGGTCTTAAATCGGTATTTCTGGTTAAAAAAAAACAAACATTAATGTGAAAATATTGTTGGTCAAGCGGGCGTCCGTCGGCTGGTAGCCAAAGCTCATAAATAAACACAGCACTGGATGCTCTGTCGAAAAGTTCCGAAAAAACTCGCGAACGTAAAATTTACGGCCGGAATTCAGATGAGTTTTAATTAACTATGCCGCGGACCCAGATGGTAATCATATTATTACAATGGCATATTATTTCTGATTATGCTTGAAAACGGGCTAAGATGATCTTGTCAGATCAATTCAATAAACTATTACCATAAATATTTATTATTGATGTCTAAAAAAACTACTTTATTTTAAAAATTAAATATATGTTGTACATTAACACTTACCATATCTATAGTTACTTTCCTTAACGTAATATTGAGGTCAATGATGTGAAGAGATTTACTAAAATAGAATTGGTTGCTCAAGAAATCCTGTACAATGAGAGAGTGCCTACACAAAAATAACATTCTTATAAACTAAGGCAGTGTACTGGAAATAAATTAATTTAAAACGAGTTCACATTCTTAGAAACATCGTATAAGTCGAGCTGGCAATAGCTCCGAAGGCGGCGTGCGGTTTGTACCAAGTTTCCACTCGGCAGCGGATTACCAACATCTTCACTCATCTTCATTATTCGGAAACTTTGCCATTTTCACACGCCCGGCTCCCACAAGCCGTGTTGCTTGCTATGTATGCAAATTAGTTGAACTTCAGAAACAAATACACACATTTTTGCTCAAGGTTCGTTAGATGCGGAATATTTTTTTTTGTTTTATGTTTTGTATTCGAGATTTTGTCGCTGAAAAATACAGAATGTGTTAATTTCACTCGAGTAGAGGAGGTAACCTATTTTGGTCTTACGTTTTCGTTAGGCTTCGTTGGTTGAACCATTCGTGCTCTAGAATTAATTACGAATAAAATTCGTCTAAGTGTCATCAAAGTAAATTCGACCACAAGGAGTCCCTGCTGAATAAAAGCCCCTCCTATATTCACATTGCTCCTTAAAAAGCGGTCTGCTTCTCTATGTAATAATTTTTTGTATGTTTTCTTTTCTCTTCTGACATCGTTTAAAGTACATTGGGAGATTTATGACAATAGGGTGACAAAAATAGAGTTTTAAAAAGTTAAGGCTTTAAAATTAAAATTTCATCAAAAAATATAACGAAGGGTCATCTCTCTGTTGTATTTCTCAACGAAGAAGTTTTTCCGAAGAAATAGTTCTTCTACGTGGCTGAATGACTAAACTACACAATTCTGTATTTTCTATCTTCGGGGCACACGGCTTTCGAAATCAGGCAGTAAACTTCCTTAAATCATAGTTACTTTTACAGTAAAGTTTAATACAAATTACAATTTGAACAAATTAGATTAGCGTAAACGTAATTTGACATTTACATTTTGTGTAAATAATTGATCTTGGACGAACGACATAATACAAAATGTTAAACTTTAGTCAAACTGCGATTCATTTCAAATTACTTTATTTATTGTTATCATTATCGTAATAAAGTTATTTACATTTTAATTAGGCTCAAGTAATTCGCTTTACAATTTTTAGGGTATAACTTCTCTTACACTTTCATCAGTAGGTAACAAGTGATTAAATTTATTTGATAAATTATCATTATATAGTAATTATAAATATCAAAGATAAAAAATCAATAGTTTGTTTCTTATATAATTTTTAACATAAGGAGGTATTTTTTGTATAAGAAAACTCCCTTAGATATGAAATACTAAGTAATTTTAGGTGAAAACATTATAGATAGTGCTATTTAAAAGAGGCCGTAAAAGTTGGGAGGAAGTCGATCATCAATATCAATTTACGGTCCACTTCAAATTCTCTAATTAATCATGCTGGACCGTTAGTACCCCATTCTATATTCTATCAGTTTGCTGCTATCATTTTGTAGTAATAGTAAGATTTTTTTTGCAAAAAGCCATCAGTTACCTTATTTAATGCATTTATTAATATTTCGATAGATCAAGATTTTAAGTACGGATGATTTGTAGGTTAAATTTTATCATATAGGTATAATAAATGATCATTCTTACAAACAAATAAAATCTTTATGATTGTTTTATACTTTTTACGCCATCATGAATACACGGACTAATATTTTTGTACAAGTCCTTTGACAATCGCACTTAAAATTAATGGGATTATTTGCATAACAAACAATGATAACATTGGAGGTATTTGTATTATATTATGATATAACAACTAATGTACTAAATGCCACATGAGATTAACTATATATACTACTGCTAATAGATTATACATTTTAAATATATTCTTTAATTTATAACTACTATTTATTTGAAATTGTTCAACTAAATCAAATTTGTTTATTATTTTTCGAACTTTGTTGCTAAGTTTATTATTATCATTTACCAAAGTGTTTAGACTCATACTTTTATTTTTATTTGTGACATTGTCTATTTTTTCTATAATCTGTGACTTCTCCGTAACATCACTGACCGTTTCCCGGTCGTCTTCATCATCCGAATGATCAGCGGAGCCAAACTGGTTGTCGGGTCCTTCAACAGGAGTTGAATACTTGAAATCTTCTTTTTTGTTTGACGGACTTGTGTTTCTTACCGTAGAACCTGGAATTTCTGTAACAAAAAAAAAATATTTGCATAGATACATACATATAAACACGACTATATGCCTTGCAGGATAGACAGAGCCAACAGTCTGAAAAAGACTGATAGGCCACGTTCAGCTGTTTGATATAAAATATATTTATGCCAAAATATAAGTTTCACAATATTTCTCACAAACGGAATTTAAACACCATAAAATAATTCTAATAAATCATTGGTCTTCTCCTTAATGAACTTCGTATGACTTTTGTTTACTCTTAAACAATCTTCGAATCGTAAAAGTATTACTCCAATTCCGTCTAATACAGCTTAAGGGTCGTGAACAATATACTTGGAGCGACTTAACGAAGCTCTGTCAATAGCTGGGGACTCAAAATTAACTCTGCCGCAAATTCGCGTCTTTGTCTACACAAGAAACAACTCCTACCGATTCACCACATTCGAAAACTTTTATTGCTTGTAGGGGCTGCAACAACAAAACTTTTTTATAATACGTGTGTTATTTTGGTTATAACGAAATCGTTACAAGGAATGTGTCCATGGAGCGACTTAGTCTGTTCACGCATGAGGTACACTGATTTGAAAATGTCTGCAATGTTTCATTGACTTTTTATAAATCTGTTATTTTCATAAATAACTAACCACACAACTGTTAGTACTTCACGTGTAACGTGCTATTATTTTTGTGTTCTTTACGTCTACATTTTCTCTCTACTTTACGTCGGACAGAATACCGAAATATTCTTTGTAAAATTATTTACATTGAAATAATATTAACATTCCAGTTTTTGCTGAACTATACATATTTACATGTCACCGACGTTCGAAGATCATATTTGGCAAACAGGAGAGCAGATGAAAGAAGCATAATTGCAGAATTTGAAAGAAGATGCATATAATTTCCACTTGTAATTTTATATTTTTTTCTTATCACCAATCAATAAAAAAAGTTACCTTATACTGTTACTAAGTGACTGATTACAACTTACAGCAAAAACTAATTGGTTTATAAGGCTGAAATTTACTTTACAGATTTGTTTTCAAGCCGTTTAATCAAAGCTTACCATATAATCTGATAACACTGTCAACTTCTCCCAAAGAGTTCTTCGCCACACACCGATACCCGCCGACATCGGAAACAGTAAGGTGCCGCACCGTCAGTGCCATGCGACTCTCGAAGGAACTCATCACCGTATTCACGACTTCATACTTATTGGACGATATCACCATTTCGTCTGTAGAGTTAAAACATCAATGATCAACAAGTCAGTCGAAAGACTTTCTTTTATCTATAGATGTAATAGAAATAGAAATGAAAGTAGCAAAAACGTTTGTTTGTCTTTAGAATTAGTTGTAACGTTTACTGATGCCCGAATAATAATTCAGTTTTCTCTACATGTGTATGCTTGAATTGAAATAAATCTTTTCATTATCAAATATTGCTTTAATTTCTTCAAAAACTGGACTGAAACAAACGTGTAAATCAGAAAAATTGCATTAAAAAGCAAAAAATTATAAAATATTTCAAAGTTTATAAAATATTATTTCAATAACGATACGTTCCACCGCTTTATCATTCACAGACAACGCATTCGCCTGCGCGCTTCGACACTTCATTATATAAGTACAGGTTACTTGTATTGGTACTGGTTCTCTGACAGAATATTTTTTTTTGCATTGGACGTTTAAAACCACAGCTTGATATAAAAAACTCAGTACCTATTATATATTTAATATGAAAGAATGTTAGTATAAAGATGAAGTAGAGTGAATGGTATGTAGACGTTTCAGATGGAACTAATTAGAATCACTGGAAAGGTATTTCTTAAAGTTATTTTCAAGTAACTCAGCTTCGCATGATGGCAACCGGAAAATGTTTTCTTTATATTATTAACTTTTGAGGGTAACTTGAATAACAAATTCCGTTGCTTGAAAAAAAAAACAAAGTTTTGATAAAACGAGGCGGGAAGGCGCCTAGGTACTCTACAATCAATCTCATACAATCATCATATTTTTATCTATTCATGCATTTAAATAGTACCCAGCTTTCCCAGATTTACCTCTTAAAAATATTGAAGATATGAAACATAAAATACGTGAATCCTGCCAGCCCAAGTGCCTGTTGTCCACGAATGATAAAGCTTTTCTAGCAAAACACTGGTTCGTGTAAATAGGCGGCTTAGTCTGAGTCAACTCGTGTTATTGAAGACAATAGGAGTTGGCGTATTTTTATACCAGTAATCTCGCTGGATTGAAGTTACGGATGTTGTTGCTTACTTTTATTGTCAATTCAGATAAATAGAATGTACTACAAGTTGTTAAAATACGTACCTACATAAATATTTTTTTAAGAAAAACTTTCATGATTCGTTTTTTAAAATATAAGTCTTTAAATTAAGGGTGTGAGACTATGGGCAAAGCAAAAGATTAAGTATTCATAGATCTTTGCAAGTGGAAAGAAGTAGTCTATTGTAATTTTACATATTTATAATGAACATCAGGGATCAGCTGTTTGGCAACGTCAATGTTACTGTTAAAGATCAAGCCTTTTCACATTAAAAAAGGAATGAGTTAACATTCACATTAATTCTGTGCTAATGTTAATTACGTAATTTTTTTTGTTTTAATATGAATGTCATGAAGTGATTAATTGCATAATTCAGAAAGCTATCCATCATGAAAGAGTTATTAATATATAATATTAGCTCGAATAAACAATACATAGACTATCTAATTGTTAAGACATGAAATAAATTTATCGGTTTAGTATATTATGTTTTAATAAAATAGTGATAACATTAATAAATTTGTACCAATATTTAGTATCAAAAGTGTTAAAGTAACATTAATTTTGCTTGCTCCCAACTTCACAAGGAAACGATAGCAGCAACGCTGTCTTTTCCTATCTTAATTTTCATCGAAACTTAACTTTGTTTACCCAAGGGTATTTCTTGGCTTTGCGATTTTCAAGGCCTTGGCGAAATGCTCCCCCTTTTCATTATAACATGAAAATTCATTCCAATTAATGTCTAAAATAACAGTGTAACACTCTTAATTACTCGAGTGAGGACTGCTTAATTAACACTTACATGTCAGCGGCGCTAACATAGATTGATGATAAACGAAAATGACGATACTGTTCGCCCTTTCGGGTTGATTTTAGCAATGTGAAAGCGCCAGTCACTCGGTACAAGTTTGGCCAAACAAAGGCCACCACAAAGTACGTACAGTATCATGGATCATAACGCGGAGCTAAACAACGCCCTAATGCGTTTTAATAATTAGCGCCTGATGCTGACTGGAAATAATAAGTGAGTTCGTCTTTTTTATTGCAGGCCAGTTAGTTTATTGTGACAGTTATTCTGTGTTTAATGTCGAAAATTGGATAAAGATTAATATCTTAATAAGAGTGATAATTCAACATATTTTAGTTAAATAATTATTCCATGATTTAATTTAATGTGAGAACCCTTTTCTAAAGCTTTGCAATTCAAGGGCCTATTAGTATGTAAAGTATCGGGTTTATTATTCACTGATTTCATGAATATAAGAGAATAATACAGTGCATTTATTTTGCAAATCATTTGAAACTTTGATTCAATCTAAGGCTAATTGAGGCTTCGAAAGAAATTTGTTATAAATAAACGCTTATATCTCAAAATGATAAGAGAACTACATAGGTATAGTAAAAAAAAAAACTATATCGACAGTTCACAAGTTATAATGCCCGTTAAGAGTTCACCTCGTTTGTTCAGTGGCACTATAAACTAGCAGCTCATAAAATACTTGGACCGTACAATTGCGTAGGTAGCTTCAGAAAAATAAAGTACTCAGAAATAGGATCTAGATGTGTACATTGATATTTTTAAAACGTATTTATTTTTATATTATTGTGTCTTACTGCAGGGGAAAGGCCACCTTTTTTCATTTCCCAAACCTCTTTTGAACGCATTACTATTAACATTTCAAATACTTAGTCTACTTCAATCAGTCGCCAGAATTATCTCTCATTTTTTATTAGATTTAATGGTTAGTGATCTAGTAATTTTTACTGTAAATATACTGTAAATATATTATATACTGTAAATATAGTATCTACACAATTATATGTAAATATCATGAGTTTGCGAATGAACATCTACTTGAAAATATAAAGGTATAAAAGTAGTTAGTTGCATTTACATACATAAAGTTGATCCCTTTGAGTCTGACATGGCTTCCACATGCAAGATAAAAGAGACGTCATCCATATACCAGCATAACATAAAATCTACGTGTGCATGAAATACAATTCATTTTTTATTTTTTATTTTAATTCGATCAACCAATAAGCAGAAAAAGAGCAACGGTAGTCGAATCAGTATGCAGTCAGCTTTTACGGTGAGAATGGGAATCGCTTCGTGTTAAAACCTTACCCAATCTAGGATCCGTGGTTAAAGGCATACCCAGGACTCCACTCCAGAGAGGTGCGGATGCAACCGGGACTAAATCCAAGAGCAAGGAGAACGAAAAAACATAAAAAATGGCAATAGTAGTGTAAACTAACTTTGAGTTCCAGTAAAAATAAATTAAACTAAGAAAACAGCAAAAACAGGCAAATTTTAATTTAAAAAGTAAAATCAGTTTCTATGTTGAAATTGTGCTTAATATATTCTTCAACGAAATAAGTAAGTCACATAAAGTAACATTGCACAAAGTTAATACTTGGTATTTCAGCGTCACGTATTCTCAGTTTCGGATGAGCGCCAAGCATAATGTGGAACTTAAATTTTCCAGAAGCTCAAAACTCGGTTCCCATTGAAAATTAACCCGTAAATTTCACGCGACAAGTGCCGAGTGGAGAAGTTTGTGAAACCGCCGACGGCTGCGCGCCGGGGGAAGTGGAATACGGAGTAACAGCTAGTGACGCCCCATCCAGCTCATTACAGCTCGTTCGTAGAATACGGCAACGTGAACAACTGCTCCAGGGGAAATATCAGATTTGTCGTTGACTGATTAACTTTTTAGTGTCACTTTGTAAAGTGTAGACATCATCCATAGTTAAAATTATCGAAGACCAGGGTCTTAACACGTAAAAAATGGATTCATTCCGCTTACTTTTAAGCAGTGGACCTAACTTGTGATTTGTGTTGTAACTTAAAAATTGAAATTTTATTTTTTCATTTAAATTGAAACTACTAGTACTTAGGTAGGTGTGTATTATTATAAGAATTAACATTTGATGAGACGTTAAGCTATCGCTGTTTGACTCTAACGACGTGAAACAGGACAACAACAGTTTTGGTTTGCGCGATAAAAACACAGCTTATAAAATGAAGTGCAGTCAGTACACCTCGATATATACCTGCCCAAATAAGCAATTCACATACACGCTAATGGCATTCCACAGGCAGCACATGTGATTTTATTATGATTCCCGACTGGTAATGTTTCTAGTTTTCCGCGTTATTGGAACGAATTTGGTTTTATACGGCGGAAATACGAGCGAGTGCTCACGTGACATATTCGGCTATTGCACACAGTAAATGTGATAATTTCTATGCACACTTGCAACGTCGACGTTCAGCATTCCTTCAAAATTGAAATAGATTTTGATATGTGATCAGTATCCTGAGAAATATAAGATCATACGATGCTCTGTTTCGATTGTTAGAAAAAAAAACTAGAAATTTTGATATGCATTTTATTTATTTAATTTATATCAAGTACCGTAAAAATTTAAATCCAAGGTAACTAAAGTACTACGTACCTTTCATTACTTATCTAAAATGCGTAACCTCAAACGATTTATCAGTACATAACTCCTGTCTATGAAGAATTTTATATGAAATTTACCGGGAAATAAGGGAGACGGGGAGCCCTCACCTTATATGTACGTGGCAATATGAATAAAATATGTATTCATCAGTTGAATAAACGAACATTTCGTGCTCGAATAACTGTATTCACACAGGGCGTATAATGATCACTTTGGATATTTGAAAATCTGGAGAACATTGATTCGTTAACTTGTGACGAAAACGATGCGTTTTCAGAAGGATAAGGTGAGTGCTGGTTTTATGATAGGCATTGCTTTATACTTCTTTGGTATGAATATGGTATTTAAGTTTAGTTTGAAAGCGATGCTGCCCGCGCTTTTGGTCTTGAGCATGTTTTTCATTTATGTTGGCGTTGTAGGTTCCTCGCTCTTTATCATTATCTAATTTTTGGTATTTTTCAATTCATTATTGAAACAGTAAAACACCAAGCGCGTGATTGTGCATGTAAAACAACACATTTAATTAGTATCGGCCTGATCAACATTTTTATGAACAGCTTTATTTTTTTATTCGACCATCCGAAATGTACAACACAATAGTTACACAGGCTCTATCTAACAGAAATAGTAATAATGGATAATGGGGGCAATATCGCACATCCTTTGGAGATAAATTATAAAAGCATTGTTCGAAGGCCGCAAGGAGCAGTAAACGCTTGAGCACGTCCACTGGGCCGGAACTAATGTGCATTGTCTCTGGCTCACAATAGGTCAATTTTCTTAAGACTCGACGCACTCGTAAATTAAAACTTGATATCTCATTACTCGCCGGCCGGACCGCCTATTGGCTGTTGCCAAAAAAGAACAATTTGAAACCAGCTGACGAGGCTACGTAAATTTAACCATTTGACTTTAACTTTCTATTCCTGTAAGTGAGATATTTTTTTTCACAGGATTATCACAAGCTCCGGGAATTGTTATAAGTCTAAGTAATTTTAAGTTACCTTAGTCCTTATAGTTTGTAACTATCATACAGAATTTCAATGAAATCAATCAGTGGTATCGCTACGCCACTGGCAAACGGCAAGTCTGAAATATTAATTTCAGATTTCAATATTTTGTTTTATACACTTTATAAGTAACGATTGCGAGATATTTTTTAAATACATACCTACATATAGTCACGTCTACATCCCTTGTGGGATAGACAGAGCCAACAGACTCTTGAGACTAGAAGGCCACGTTCAGCTGTTAGGCTTAATGATAGAATTGAGATTCTAATAGTGACAGGTTGCTAGCCCATCGCCTAAAATAAGAATCTCAAGTTTATAAGCCTATCCTTTAGTCGCCTTTTATGACACCCATGGGCAAGAGACGGAGTGATCTTATTCTTTTTTATATTAGTGCGGGGGGACCACACGACATTTAAAAACAATTTCCATAAATTTCTAAGCTAGTAACATAGACTTAGCTTTTCGCTTCGCTATAAGATTCATGAATAGCAGAAGATGCTAGTCGTTGCAAACCAAAGCTAGAATCCCTAGGGCAGGAGTTGTTTTGTACTTCTAGGTGTACAGCGAAACTATGCTGTGTATTGTGCATGAACTGTCCTGATTTTACAAACTTCTGTCTTCAAGTTTCAACAATGTGGATTACGACATCTATAAAATTAACTCAACCAATCTGTTGTTGTGACAAAGCAAAATGTTTTCAACAAATTGTTAATAAAATAAAAATTTGAATTCCACTTTTATATATATACTACTCTGTCAAGAAAGTAGCAGGAAAAGATCAATAATACACAAACTGTTTGTTATTCATCCAAATTTATTTTATCACCTTCAAAATATGCTCCTTTAGAAACGATACACTTACGCCAACGAATAATCCAATCATCAAAACATTTTTTAAACGCTGTTTCCGGAATTGAGGTCAGTTCTCGCCGCGAATTCTCTTTTATGTCTTCTACCGATCGAAAACGGGTGCCACGAAGTGGTAATTTGAGTTTAGGAAAAAGAAAAAAGTCGGCTGGAGCCATATCTGGTGAATATGGTGGTTGCTCGATGGTATTTGTTGAGTGTTTGGTTAAAAATTCGTTTACAATGATGGCCTTGTGCGAATGTGCATTATCATGGTGCAAAATCCAAGAATTTTCTTTCCACAAATCTGGCCTTTTTCGTCGGATTTGCTCTCTTAAACGCCGCATAACACTCAAATAATATTCCTTATTTACCGTTTGACCTTCCGGCAAGAATTCCGAGTGCACAACACCGCGATAGTCAAAGAAAACAGTCAACATGACTTTGACTTTTGAACGACTTTGGCGTGGTTTTTTCGGTTTCGGTTCAGTTGGAAGGCGCCACTCCGAAGCTTGTTGACTAGTTTGCATGTCAAACTCGTAAACCCACGTCTCGTCACCAGTAACAATGCGTTTCATGAATGTTGGGTCGGAATTGACTCGTTCTAGCATGTCCTCAGCGACTCTCATGCGATTGAGTTTTTGAAAAAAATTCAGGTCTTTTGGGACTAGCCGAGCGGCAACATGTTTCATACCCAAATTATTAGTTAAAATGGTACGGATCGATTCGTGAGATACAGAAAGTTCGGTGGCTATCTCTCTCAAAGTTGAATGAGGATTTTCAGTCACTATTTCCTTCACTTTTGCGATGTTAACTTCAGTTGCAGACGTTGATGGCCTACCAGAGCGAGGCAAATCTTCCATCACATCTCGACCGCTTTTGAACGCTTTGTACCACTCATAAGCACGAGTTTTTGATAAAGTCGATTCACCGTAAGCCTTCTGTAACATTTTCAGTGACTCCGAACACGATATTCCATCGGCAATGCAAAATTTAAGACAAACTCTTTGTTCGATGTTTTTATCCATTATGAAATTAGCAATACACACTAGATATGATATAACTAAAAATAGCACTGTATTTAATGTAAACAACAGATGCAACTCAAACTCCGCGCCAAAATGGAAAACAGTTGTGCCAATCTAACAACAACAAAAAAAAACAAAAATTTGAATTTGGAACCATAAATAAATAATCCATTCCCGATACTTTTCTGACTGAATGTACATATGGTAACGTCTACATCCCGCGTGGGGTAGAAAGAGCCAACAGTCTTGAAAAGACTGATTGGCCACGAAAAAAGACGTGTTCATACATATTTATCTTTTAAAATCGTCGTTATGTTAATCTTTTATATCCTCACTGCCCTCGGAGCCCTGGGTCCGCTTACGGCCATGACTCTATATCGGGGAAGACAGTTGCACGAAGCGACTCCGTTAGCTTTTCAGGGAAACTTAACCTTATGGTAACAGCCGCTTTTTACGACATCTATGGTAAAGAAATAGTGATCTTATCAGTATCATGGTAATATTTCTTACATACTTGAGTCTCGAACCCAATAGTTGATTGATTTCGGGGATGATTCCACATAGCATTCCAAGGTGACGTCTGTGCCCAGGGGCGCTCCTACCAACTGGTTCGGCACCTGGATTACTGGATGAACTGCATCAACAATTAAAACATACCTTTATTAAGACAGCTTTAAGATATTAGTGTCGTAAAAAATTTGGTTAAATGGGAACTAAAATATAAAAAATATACATTATTATCCAAGTACCTAAGTTAAATTTGAAAAAGTAACTTCGTCTGATTTAAAAAAAATCATCAAAATTTTTTGATTAATAAAAAATAGATATAATAAAAAAGAAGCGATTGTAAACGAAATGCACCTAATCTTGAAATTCGACAAAATGAAAATTAATTATTAAACAATTTCAGTTCACAAAATTAAACATTATACTTTGTGACAAAATGTAAGTATTTAAATATCTATTTTGATAAGTCTTAAAAAAGAATTCACCGAGCTATTAGGGTGAAAATAACTCCAAAGAATAGTTATTATCAGTGATAAAATTTAATCTTGTGTGAAACGAAAATGTAAGCTCGAGTAGACGCAAAGACACGAACAGTCCCCAACACTCAGAAAATAATTAAAAGCTAGTAGCTACTCGGCGTCATTAAATAACACCATTAATAACAAGAAACCTCTGAAAGTTGCCAAGATAAACAACAATTACAGCGAATTTGCCGAGGACTATTTCGTCCACTGAGTCTGAATGAGTTGCTCAGAAATGTCGAGAAAAAATATCTATTTAAGTTAGACTTTCCTTTAATTACAATTTTTTTTAAAAGTGCACAAAAAGGCTTATTCCAGCTAGCAAACTTTCACTATTCAGAATCTGAAATATGATCACACCATCTTATTAAATGTAACCTTCTTGAACGGGAATATTTTGACTATTGGTATTATCAACCACGAAAGGCAAAAAACCGTAAAATAATAGTATGTAGAAATACACCAAACGAGGTGACTAACGTGCAAAAATCCCAATCCAAACTAATATTTTTAATGCGAAAGTAAATTTGCTTCTTTGTTTTCTATTCACACTACCTATCTATAACCCAGTGATAACTATAGTTCCCGTGGATTTTGTGAAAACCCTGTATTATTTTGTATGTGGCGCTATAGTGGCGCAGGCGAAGCTACTGGTAAAAGCTAGTTTAAAATAACAGGAAAAGGCTGAGCTCGTATCTACAACAAACATTTTCATACGTACAATGGACTTTGATTTGTATCCTCTTGCTGATTGAAGGGGGCACGCCGTTGCTGGCGATGCATAGGTAGGCCCCCATGTCGGATCGCGATATCTTTGTCAGGGTCAAAACTTCCTCTTCGAAGGTGGTTACTATCAATAAAGATAAATATAAATTTGAGAAAAGAAACATAATAGTAAGTAAGGCATATTTTGTCATAATTCGTCCAGCTGAGTGACTGTCCGGTGACTGGGAACCTACTTTGTTTTTATAACATGCAGGTTTATTGTCTTTTTGCGGAAAGCTCAATGTGGTCTTCAAGACTTATGACTATTGCTTTTGTAAAGGTGTTGTGTGTGTTTAACACTGAAAATATTACCAACCTTTAGTTTTACCACCTTGGGCATCTCTTATAACAATATCCGCGCCATCTTCTCTTCTCCACATTATTCTAGGGCTCGGCATACCTCGTGCCCGACAAGACAACCTGGCTGTGCCACCTTCTGGAATCATTAGATCTCCAGACGTCTCTTCTGGTATAAAATCTGGTGGTATCACCACTTGCAAAAACCCCATCTGAAAGTTGTAAGATACATGTAAATTTTACTTTTATAAATTAAATGCATATTCAGGTAACTGAAATGGCAAACCTAGAGATTGTCTCCAGAGAGATCAGGGCGCAAACGGGACAAACGCCGGTAGTATTATAAGTTTAACAGAGTATAAAATTATGTAAGTACACTATATTTTATAACGGTATCCAAATGATGACTTAACTACCATAATTATTAAAGGCTTAAAAAACTTGGGATTTTTCTTTAGGGAAATTAATTAGATACCCATCAACCATTGCTCCACGGCCACTACTTATCGTCGAAACTTGCACCCCAGTTATTGAAAGCAAGATTGTTAAAAAAACCGAGTAACTGAAGCCTCCAGCATCATACTGCTACGACGACACTTAAAGACTTAAAATGTTTTTCTATGCATGTATGATTCAATTCTTCATTCGAACATTGCTCTATGGCCGCTTTGCCTGGTGCCCCCAGTTAGTGAAAGCAAGACTATTTCAAAAAAGCTGAGTAACTGACGGCCCCGGCGTCATACTGCGTCGACGTCACAGCCAACGCTGTCGCCAGTGGCGATTTATGTCGTTATCAGGCCGACGTATAAATTACACCGCGAAGCAATAATTTAGGAGCACCATGCACGAATCATTACCCGCTGTGCCGGTTCCCCGCGTGCAGTTTAATTCACTTTATCTCCCCAATGTTTACCGTAATTGCAGTTTAATTCGTTGATGCTATTACGAACGTCTGGCAGCTTGTTGACCACCCCTGATGGGCAGTCGCAAATAGATAGAACGCTACCAGTAAATGAACGCTTTCAAATTAATTATTGTCTTATTAAATAAACATACATAGCACTTTTTACTAACTGGGTAGAACATAGTCTTGAAGAGACTCAATAGCCACGATCATTCAGTATATGACAGGTCAAAACATAAACTTAAATATGAAATATAAATAAGAAGAAGTAGAACGACGTAATGGCTAACTAAGGTCAAGATCTACTTCAAGTGGTGGTTGAGTGATAAGTATAACGAAAACAAGAATAATAACAAAATAATTAATGTTAAAAAATACAATTAAGTTACACCTATTATTCTACCTTTTGATACATAATTACCTACTTTAAAGTATTCCTTTCGAGTAAACAGCAATCCATATCTCTTTGTATTCTTTCACACGAAATGCTTAATAAGCTAGCTAGGCTACTCTATCCCACTTCTTAAAAGAAAAATCCCAGGTTTAAAAACCCTTCTCCTTGATTGCAGAAACTGGTTGGAAAGAGAAGATGGTTATTCTCGACTACAAGACCAGCACAGCCAACAGATAAGAAATTAAATGTTAGCTGCACTGAAATAAGGTGTTAAAGAATAATACATACCTGGCTTTTCATAGGGTCGGTATTTATTTGACACATGTATTGACCTTGATCTTCTTCTTGGACGTTCCTGATATGAAGGTTCCAGACGGACTGACCGTTGTGAGAGACTCCTACTCTGTGGTTGTTTGTTATCACGTGAACGTGAATAGCTTGAATGGCTTTAGTATCTGCTTTGACCCAACCTACCTGTATATAACAAAATTTCAAAAATAAAATATATACTGTCAACGGCAAAGAAATCTAACCTCTCTATGGTTTTGGTTTGTTTGAACAAGGGATCATGTTTTTCTGCGTCGACTGTATGTACCCAACTTGTTAAGAAGTAGCAAATACTAATACGAGGGTCAGTAAATTTTAAACTCTTACTGATAATTATATAATATCAGTAAGAGTAAGTGATTGTCTTAGCAATGGCTGAAAGCACAACTGGAAATACACAAACATATAAAAGAAAGTAAATTAAACGCTAAGTTTCAATACTTACTCTGTACCCCCCAAGATTCTGAACTAAGCATTTAAAAGTCGCATCGCGACCGAGTGGAACCGTTAAATTTGTAATCGGTTCTGCGAATTCTGGTTGGAAAGCTTCACCTGCAACAAAAACAAATTAATTATTACTTGAAATAACTTATATCTTGGTTTGTTTCTCTTTATAACACTCTATCTATGTACACTGACTCTTTTTTGAATGAAAAGCATCGTCGTATCCACGACCAGCTATTTATCAAGATTTGAACGCATACTCATGCTCTTATAATCCTTTGTGATTCCAGAATGATGGATACCAACTTGAGTCATCGCAATATGCTTTTGATACCTCTCTAATGACTGGGTGCTTGCAGAAGTGTAAATATCATTTGGATCACTATTTACACATAATTTATCTAAAGTGAGTATAATTTGCAAAGTTATTAGGTATGCGAATATTTTTTGTAAGAATTTAATTTGTACTTACCCACAAGCTTGGAGTCAAGACCAAACATGAACACAGCCAGCAAGCACAATGACCACCATGGCTTCTGCATATTTCTAGTCACGCCCAACCTCTACACGGTTAAAAAAATTGGGTTATCCATGAGCCTGTAAAAAAATAATTTATTTACTAAGGAAATATTAACCATTACTTCTCCGTCTCCATAATTTCATACACATAAATCAATAAATAATAGGCTTCAACAAACCACAACAACTGAAACCCATATATTGACAACAGCATTGTACTATTCGCTCACCGCAATTAGCAGACGTGGTGACACGATACATAGGAAAGCTATTTGGGTCCCTTCCGCGTCTCATTTTTGCGATTTCATCAGTCAATAATGATTCAACGTTACATTACGTGTATATCTGGATACGTTATATGACACGGAGCTGTTATAGAGTATTGAAAACGAGTACGGACGCGATCGCACACCGGTAACTACTTTTCCGCAAAAGCGCGATAATGTTTAAGAAAAATTCGAGGCACATCGGGTACTATAACATCGCCGCGGCCATTTCTATACGTCGACCGTCTTATTGGAATTTGTAACGTTTTGGTCATATCGTGCATAAATAAAAACGTTTTTGGTTCTTTACAGAAAAGATGTGGTGGGGTTAAATCCTTTTTGGAGTAATTACTTAAAGTTTGCTATTGTTGTCGTACGCATAATTTCTTTTATATATTGTTATTAAAAATGTCAAATACTTTTTGTTGTTAATCTAACGTGTTCATGATTAAAATGAGCGCACAATAAAACCAACACTACTTTAAAAAAGTGTGCTGTAATTCTGGAAGAAAATATATTTTTTCATCTTACGTCATTTGAAAAAAGTATTGGCAGTGCTTGATTACGTTTTTTATGAGGCCATATTACCATATATCAAGACGAAGTAAGGTGTGAATACTGTATTTGATTACAATCTTTATGAACCCTTACACTTCGAACCTGGCTTTTCTGTCACGACATCACAGTCTCGTTATGGTTCTTAAAGAAATAAATGCATTTATGTGTTGGAAGAAAGGAAATAGCTTACTATTCAATCAATTCTCAATTCTATCTTAAAGCCAAATAGCTGAACGTGGCCTATCAGTCCGCTCAGGACTGTTGGCTCTGTCTACCCCGCAAGGGATATAGACGTGATTATATGTATGTATGTATGTATGTAAATACCTTACTTGTTCCTCAAGATACAATAACTACTCATTATATTTAACCCATTGCCTAAAAGAAGAATCCCAAGTTTATAATCCCTTAGTCGCGTTTAACGACATCCATAGGAACGAGATGGAGTGGTCCTACTTTTTTTTTATTGGTGCCGGGAACCACACGGCTTTTTTAAAAGTGCTTATAAAAATATTAATTTGATGTAATCATTTAGAATTTATTTAAGGAGTAAATTTCTTACATACAATTATATATTAAATATACAAAACAATTTGATATAAAATATGTCTTAGTTTTATCTTTTTACAAGTTAGTGATATACAATCATAATCTACCTCTACTCTTGTTGTTATACTGCATGATGAGATTGAAACGATTCAAATCTACACTCCATCCATCTGTTTTAAAAATGACACTTTTTATTGACACGTACCTAATCCAAGTGCCAATATTCTGACAAAATGTTCATTTGGGTTATGTATCTATCTTGCCATGTTAACAGAAAAAACAATTCACGAAAACTGGTTTTGTTTATATAAAAACAATATCAAGTATGATATTTTCGGTACAAGTCTTTGTAAAATCTAAACTTCTGTGTAGTTTGATAAAGGATATATACTACTAGGTACTATCTATCTACTTCTCAATTTATCTATGTCTATCTATTTCTTTTCTGTTGATCCCATTAAAAGCGATTGAGGACATAATCATATTCATATTGGACAAGTTATCATGTAGGTATTTCTTCTCTTTTCGCGCAAATTATAAAATTTAATGAAGGGAAATCTTAGTTAATTTTAGTCACACATCTAATCACCACTACTTGAAGTTGCAAAACAGTCGAAGCTTTGAAGACAATCTGTAATATGACCAAATTGGCAATAACATGATAGTATTTTCGATTGGATTATTATGATGATTTTTTGTGGTCATAGCGAGACCTACCTTATAAAATAATGCGTACATATTTTGAAAGTAACAAAAGTACAAAAGCCGACAAACTTGCATTAAGAGTTATTGAGTGTGGATGAAGCGAAAAAAGTATGCAGGGATCGTGGCAAGTGAAAAGATGTAGCCTTTGCGTACGCATCCGGGAAAGAGGCGTGATTTATGTATGTTATGTATGTATTTACATACATACATATGGTCACTTCTATATCCCTTGCGGGGTAGACAGAGCCAACAGTCTTGAAAAGACTGAATGGCCACGTTCAGCTATTTGGCTTAATTATAGAATTGAGATTCAAATAATGACAGGTTGGTAGCCCATCGCCTAGAAAAGAATCCCAAGTTTGTAAGCCTATCCCTTAGTTGCCTTTTACGACATCCATGGGAAAGAGATGGAGTGGTCCTATTCTTTTTTATATTGGTGCCGGGAACCACACGGCACGGTATGAATTTATATATTATAAAATTATAATTTCAATTAAACAACATCCAATAATTTCTATAAACGTGCATAACCCCACCAATCTGCCTGTGAGCAGTACAACTTGCTGCAGAAGTTCACAAACGTCGGAAACGTACCGGCCGCCGTCTAAACATTTATACAAAACAGAAACTTACAATCGAGTTACGGCATTCCTAGTGCAACGTTCATGTTGAGATTTCCTTTACCTACTTGATATTTGACTGTTTTATTAGAGTTGATTTGAAATTTCTATGTATCAGATTTTGAAAGATTAAATTTTCGTACAGGAACGCAGCCCCAGGCAAGAAGTTTAAGGAAATATTTGAATATTCTTTACTATAAAATAAAAGGTTACAAATGGATTTCTACCTTTATGCTGATTAAATGCAATACCGCATCGTTAAATTAAATAATGGAACCTTCTGAATAAGGGTGAATAAAGATAAAAGTATTAGTTTTACCACACTATGTGGTAATGGCAAAACCAGTACTTTTATCTTAAATATTATGGAAAAAGTATGATTGAAACCTTATTGTATGTACTAAATATGAAAAAAAGTTAGATAAACTGAATAAACTTCCTGGCAAAAGTATGTAAGAATCGTGGCAAGTGGAAAAATGTAGTTTATACCTACCCTCAAAAGCTTTTTGTATGTATGTACTAAATACGAATGCGTGCGTTTGTATTCAGAAAACGAAATACCCGATGCAGCGATCTTACCACATCTCAGTAATTAGAGTGGTTTAACTAGAGGTGTTAAACACAGAGTTATTCCTTTCTTAGCAAATATTTGACAACCTATCATGTTGTACAAAGAAACTGGTTGTTTAGCGTTGGTAAGTGTTACTTTAGCAATTTACATTGTTAAGACCAATAACTTGTAAATTTGTATTTTAAGAGTACAACATGTTTTGATGAAATTAAACCAATTCTTATGAAATAAATAATTAAAATACTAATCCAAAATAAAATATAAACCTAAAAATACTAGGTAAATTGTTTTATTTTTGACGGTCTCAGTGGCGCAGCGGTATAACGCTTGTCTGTGACACTGGGGGTCCCGGGTTCAAATCCCGGCCAGGGCATGATGAGAAAGGAACTTTTTCTGATTGGCCTGGGTCTTGAATGTTTATCTATATAAGTATTTATTATAAAATATAGTATCGTTGAGTTAGTATCTCGTAACACGAGTCTCGAACTTACTTCGAGGCTAACTCAATCAGTGTAATTTGTCCGATATATATTTATTTAATTATTTAGTTTTTGGTTTTTTTTATTACGAGTATATTATTATTTATTAAGTAGGAAGACATTAATTTTATTCGTCCTGCTTCAATCAAAAATTTAAAAGTGAATATACAAATCTCGGTAATATGATACAAGAGTAAGCCTGCATATCTATTCGCGTAAAGAGAAAAAATATTTATTTATTATTTTTATTTTCGTGGGAATTACGGCGAATCCTCTCTTAGAAGTAATTCTCTGAACCATACGGTTTGGGCTGTACATTGCAGTTAAACAGCCAGTCAGTGTCCTCTTTCATACAACAGTTTAGATCACAGAGTTGTTATTGCAAATCCTACGAGAATAGTTTTTTTTTCCGGGAGAAAAGTCAAAAACGAATTTAATACGTTTGATGAACTGTATTTGTACATTTTTGAGTTTAATTTAAGTTTAATTTTAAAAAATAACCATTTTAAGATAATATTTTAATTAAAAACGATGGTTCTTTCTTTTAAACAAGTTGACGAATAATTGGAAGGAATGTAAAAAATAAACAAAATATGAATAAGAATATAAAAAATAATATCTTGATAACGCAAAGCCGTATATTAATTGGAAATAAAGTCAATACATTTTACTTATTATACCTAAAAGTAACGCGAATAAAAATAATTAGATCGTCTACATTTCAGAAACAAAACGTGAAACAAGAGCACAAACGAAGCGAGAAAAGTTTACAGCAGCATCAAAAAGAAATGGGCACACTTATTTTATACGTGAAAGCGCTCAGCAAAATTCTTTCAAAAAAGTAAAGCATTCCCAAAAAAAAAGTTTGAAATTGAGTGTAAAAATAACTTACCTATCTGGAAAGTTGTTGGTATTTGTTTAACTATAGCAAGTTATTGTTATGTATGTGTATAAAGTCGATATTTATTTTTGTAAATGTTTGAAAGTTTTTCTGGGATCGGGGTAAGTTTACTGCGGGTCCCGAGAGAGCGCGCGGCATGCACAGCATGGGCGAGTTCGCGGTACACACTGAGGCGATTGTTCATTCAGTCCTCCTCTCCACCGTTATTCTTACGCAGATGTCCGTATGATGAAGGCAGATATGAGCCGATAGGATTTGGCAGGCTGTACGTAACTTTCGAGACGGTTATGCTGAGAAATGTTTGGTATAAACTTTATTATGTTCGTTGTTGTTGATTTCCTAATGTGTATTTGTTTGATTTTTTTTTTATATTTTCTTTCTTCCTGATTACAAGGAAATGATAAATAATTAAAAGTACAATATATTAAAGAAACAATATAGTATAATAAAGTAGCAAAAGATTTAATTGCAAAGCATAATAACATGTATTACTTTTTGTTATAAATTCATCGACCCATAGTAGTAAGTAATTGTTTTTATTTTTGCGATAAATTTAACTTTAAAATACTGTTGCCTTAAATAAAAATTGTATTTCTCATTACTTAAAATAAAGTTTCTTGGAAGACTAATAATAAATCAACAAAAATAAGTTTTCTCGATCACATTGGACCTTTCTAAGAATCAAATGGACCAACTTAATGAAATTGAGACAGAATAATTAGCCACTTCCCGCTAATTTCCAAAGTTATTAATTGAACTGTTAGAAGGGGCCGTCATCTGTTCGCCTATGAACGTCCGCCATTGTATATTATATTACACTTGCTGTGCCCCGGGGGTTCGCTCTAGTGGGAATTTCGGGATAAAAAGTGTTGGGATATGTTATTCCGTGTTATGAGTATATTTTACCCGAGTACAAAATTTCATCAAAATCCATCCAGTACCTACATTTTACGTGAAAGAGTTACAAATACACACATTCATGCAAAATTTCGCATTTATAATATATTATGATAGGGTATAGTAACACACATGTTAATGCTAATAAATTATGCAACCCTATTGTGGCAGGACAAATACTCATTAGCAGATAGATTTATTCAAACTATAGGCTTCGAGTCGGTCAACCTTATTTGATTCCTTAAGTGTCAAATGATAAGGGATCCGTACTGTACTCATAGAAATTAAAACAATAAATACATACATATACTCATGTTTATATATTTTGCGGGATAGACAGAACAGTCTCGAAAAAAATGAAAGATCACGTTCAGCTGTATGGCGTGGTAGAATTGAGATTCAGATAGCGATGTGAAGTTTGTGGTAATCGCATATAATAAGAACTCCCAAGTTTATTAGCCTTTCCCTTGGTTACCGTTTACTATCTTTTTGACGACAATTTTTCTTAATTGGGACTAAATCTACGTGCTACTGTGGGAAGATAAAAAAAAGTTATCGAGCTTAAAAAAGCTTATAAAAGTACAGTAATCTCTTTCTTAGGATTTTGTTGTAATAAAGGAAAAAAATTAAATACTTATAATAATAATAATTAACAGTTTAATATATTTATACAATAGTTTCTATTCAAATCAAATAAATATTCAGCAACCATTACAAAACAAAGCACTGCAAAAAGCACATTCTTTAAACGATTCGCAAGCATCGTAAGAGGAAAAACTATTTGTCTTTTTTTGGCGGCGGTTTGGAATTATCGTAGCCTTCGTGGAAATTCTTTGAATAACTCCACGGAGATTGTAGCTTGAAACTGCGATACTCCTGTGCAAATTCCACTGGCTCATATACCAATTTCTTCAGCTCATCATCATAACGGACTTCTGTGTAACCTACAAGAGGGAAGTCCTTCCTCAACGGATGCCCTTGAAATCCGTAGTCAGTAAGGATTCTTCGCAAATCGGGATGATCTGTAAATATGATGCCAAACATGTCATAAATTTCTCTTTCCAAGTAATTGCAAACTTGCCACAGGGAATAGGCTGATTTGACTGGTGTTAGTTCATCCGTATACGTTTTCACTCGTACTCGTTCGCTGAATCTCATGCTTAGTAAGCAGTAAACAACTTCAAATCGAAACTCTCTGCTTGGCACATCTATAGCAGTTGCTGCAGAACATACATTAAAGCAGGCATTCTGATGGTGTGCCAAGAAGGACTGCACCTGAAAGAAGCCATCTGGAGCAACTAATATTTCCAATTCATCAGTGTGCTGCATTTGTACTTTCTGGACATATTTGGGCATGCAAGCAGCGACGTATAGGCCGAACTCGTAAAGTCTTTGGCGCCGGCAGTTGTCGTGTCTTCGTATTGTATGGTGATCTTTCTCACTCCCGATTGGTTGTAGGCAGAATGGATTCTTAACTTCCATTTTATCTTTGTCCATCCATACGGATCCCTTGTGAAAATTTCTCTTGAAGATGGACGTTAAAAATTTTCGTGTACATGATGATATTAAATTCATTCCGGAAATAATTCTAAATAATATTTTGACGTTAATTCTGTTACAGATGACCTACGTTCATCATCATTGACAAATGGAATAAAAAAACAAAAAAAAAAGGAGATTTGAA
Organism: Amyelois transitella; assembly: GCF_032362555.1. Lineage (NCBI taxonomy): Eukaryota > Metazoa > Arthropoda > Insecta > Lepidoptera > Pyralidae > Amyelois > Amyelois transitella. The sequence goes on along the minus strand of NC_083506.1, from coordinate 5,881,103 downwards.
ATTTGAAGTTTTATAATATTGAAATTAAACCTTTTTTATAAGTACAAATCACAGTAATATTTTTGAATCTGTAGTAAAAATACATAAAAATCACGCCTGTTTCCCAGATGGGTAGGCAGGGACATGTTTTCACTACACACTATAGCTATAAACTTCTTGGTTTAAAGTACTACTTTATACTCCCTATAACATTTGGGAATTTCAGTTCTATGTAGAATAATTCATTAATATAATAATTATAAATGATTTGGTAAATACAATAATGGTTGAAAACACAATGTAGTCAAAAATATATTTTGGTCAAAAAGATCGCCTAGAATAGTGCTTTATTCGCTGATTCGTAGGTATACCAGTTTAAAATGAAAGCTAAAAAAATACCAAAGAATGTAAGTTTATATAATATAATAAGGTTTCGTAGGTGCACTAGGTACAGTCCTCAGACTCTGGAACAGGCCTGGGATGAAGTTCCCAAGGGGAAGTTTCGACATGTGTCCGATAGGCTGGCGTGCTACACATACGAGTTAGTCCAACTTTTAAGATGGCTACAACGTTCCTAATTAACGAGGCGGAGGATTTTTCTTCATTAAATCTTATAAAATCACTTGTTGAGGACACACTAAAATCAAATGTTATTTATCACTTTACACATTGTCAAAATATTTTTATGTTTGATGTACATGATTTAGCACAAAGAATCAATACAATCAATTTACTAACTATCATGTTATAATGAAATTTTAATTTGGCTTAATTCTCGAAATTTTTATGCTCAGTTCTAATGCTCAAAAGTAGAGATAACCCGCAGTTAAAAAATCATATACAGACACATTGAAGAGGCATCATGAAAAAAAAACTTCACCTTAATTAATTCTGGAATCAAAATGTGAGTCTGGTTGGTCATGCCAATGTCTACATTTACAAATCAAACATCTAATAAGCAATAAAAATTCATAGAAGTATTAATTTGTTTTTAGATGGACACTAAATATGAACCAGAAACTAAGTGCCGATGGAACTCTTATCAAACCTACCGCCTTATTTTGTGGGGGTGGATGATGAACGAAATATCCACAGTTTTTGCACCAGCAGATTTATCCCACCATGGATTCTATATACATATGGTTTTGTACACGATATCTGCAATCTTCGTCGGTCTACCATTATTATATTCAGAAGTATGTATCGCGCAGTACACGAACTGTAACACTTTCACTCTATGGAATCATTTCCCAGTCTTTCGCGGGGTTGCGTATAGCTCAATATACTTAATCATTCTTAAAACTATGTATGTTTTGATTCTATCAACGTGGTATATACAGTATGCTATATATTCAGCAATTGACACCCCACCCTGGTTTACCTGTGATGAATTCAATGACACATATTGTATGGTGAAAAGAATCAATGTATCAATATTTCAACATTGTCTAGAGACTCAATTTTTACTCGATGAAGATTGCGGGATGCGAACAGCAAGCTATTGTTTTTTCCAGAGAGAAATAGGAGATAATAATACATTGGAATCAATGTCTTGCTTATATGCGTGGAAGCAGCTTATAGCAAGTAGCGCAATCAGTGTGTCCTTATTTGTTCTCTCTTTGAAAAGTGATAAATTTATACAAATATTTGTAAAAATTTTAGCCGCTTATTTAACAGTTACTGTATTCATTCTTTTAAGTATATCATTATCCACAAGTGGATCGTGGTATTCTGCGAGAACAATTTTGGGGGTTGAATGGGATAATTATACATTAAGTGACTGTCTAAGGCCAGTTTCCTTGGGATTTTTATCATTAGGTACAGGTTATGGAATGGTTAGTCATTTATCTGCAAATGTACCTTTTAGAAGCCCTGCAATGATGACTGTTATTACTTCATCATTGTTTTCATTATGTTTTACTTTTGTGATGTCTTTGATAATATTCAGCGGAATAAAAACTATGTCATATTATCACGGAGAAGAAGAAAATGTTATCGAATTTGGTGATAGCCCTTTTTTTTCTCCCTTGGCATCGATCTCTGAGATTTTAATTTATTTTGACGCAATACAAATTTGGTCCTTTATTTGGTATTTATCAATTTTATTGTGCCTTTATTTAGTTCTTTGGATACAATATTTATTTCTTCGAGATTTATTATTGGACTATGTTCCATTTGCACGTAGACGCTATAATTTGACAAGTGCGTTAGTTTCGTCATTCATATCAATATTTTCATGGCCTTTCATATGTTCAGATTTAACTTCTGCTCTTAGCGATGTCACAGAAATTTTGCAAATTTGCAATTGTTTGCTTTTATCTATATCATTATATTGGATTTATGGCTACAAGAAACACAGTGTAGATATAGTTTTCATGATTGGTATAAAGTCCAGTTACTTTTGGAAAATTTGTTGGGTTTTGAACCCTCTATTCATAACTTTTATATTATTTGCAAAATTAAACCATTGGGCTGGTGGTGAGTTTGACGACTCTCACGAGTTTGTGTCGGTTAGTATGAGGTTCGATGAACTTGTATTTTTTATACTTTTTATAACGCATTTCTCTATTATTATTCTTGGTACATTATATGAATTATACTCATATTATAAACACGATAAAATTTTAAATATATTCTTTCCCTCTGAAGATTGGGGCCCAGTAGATATAATCTTATACAGAAGTCGAAAAATGTTTGTACCTGAAATCATGACTACAGAATTTCTTTACAGACAAGTAAGAATACATAGATATACTGTTAAGAATAGGAACAACAATAAAAACAAAAGTTCTAGTCAAATAACTGAAAATTGGTCCTTAGATATAGGGCAATGGAGTGCGCTGACTTCAAATTGATTGATTTTGTTGTAATAATAAACAAATTGTTTTTCATACTCATTTATTAATAAAATCTCTTAACCTTATTTGTGGATTTACTTTATTTTAGTATGTCGGCTTCATAATTCCAGCAACTGCATCCTCCGGCCCAGACCTCAAATTTTATGTACTTAATCTGCGGATTTTATTTCAATCAAAGAATACTCTTCATACTAAACAAAAGTGGACCACAGTTTCCAAATCCCAAAACCTTGCAAAATCCTTTTTATTCTTAAAAATTAATCGTGTTGAAAATTACGTTTTACATCAAATGAAAATGTAGCCATTTATCTTTCACAGTCTCATACATAAAACAGAGCTCAGGCTGCACTTGATTCACTGTTTCCCGCTGTTCCCGTCCAACTCCAGATTGTGACCCGAAACACCACAACTTCCGCTTCCGGAACGCATGCGCTGTTTGCGCCCGTGACGTCACACTACATTACATCCGGGTCGAAATAATGCGCAGCGTTTAAAATGAAATCATTTTCAGTTATATGATCAAATTGTAATTTTCAAAATATCTATAACAATATTTTTTATTTTGTTTTTTGCAATAATTAAGATAAGTTTAAGTTGTTTCATTGCAACTGTGAACCAGATTTAACGGCGATCCTGCAGTCTCAGAGACCAAGTTTCGGCATCATAGAGGAAAATTGGAAAGACAAGGTATTTCATCAATGTGACCTTCGTCTTCTTGGTAATCCTCCTATCCCTCCAAATCTTACAAAGCCATTCCACTGCCGACCTGGTGATGGCGCACCGTCGTCTGATCTCGTCGCCACATCCTCCAGTACTAGAGATAGTAGAGCCTGAAGAACAACACTGTATAAAAATAATCAAAGCTAAAGCACAAACTCAATAATCATTAATTGAAAACATTTTCTTTCGTTAGAACCCCGTATTCTAAAGATGGCACGGTACACACAGTCTTCATGAAGCAGTTAATTTTTAGTAGAGTTAATTTGTTAGAAGGCTTATATAAATTTTCATTTTCATCTAGCATAATCCACTGCCGCCGCCCACAGTACGCCTCGTTTAAATATTCAAAATGATACTGAGAGCGGTTTACGAAACTCAAAACTTGGTGGATTCCTCCTTTCCGGTCGCAGGACGCGGCCAGTCTGCTGGGTAGCCCCAAATTTTTAATACGAGTGTACTTTGAAAACGTTAAAAGGTAATACATAATTATATAAAAATATATAAGGAAATGTGCCGTGTGGTTCCAGGCACCAATACAGTGCTGTGTGGTTACCGGCACCAATACAGTGCCGTGTGGTTCCCGGCACCAATACAAAAAAGAATAGGACCACTGCCCATGGATGTCGTAAAAGGCGACTAAGGGATAGGCTTACATACTTGTGATTCTTTTTTTTAAGCGATGGGCTAGCAACCTGTCACTATTTGGATCTCAATTCCATCATCAAGCCGAGCAGCTGAACGTGGCCATTCAGTCTTTTCGGGACTATTGGCTCTGTCTACCCCGTAAGGGATATAGACGTGACTATATGTATGTATGTATATAAGGAAATATATTATATACGTTCATTAAACATATTATATTTATGTAATAAGTAAAAAATATATAAGTATCATTGAGCTAGTATCCGATTACACAAGCTCGAACTTACTTCGGGGCTAACTCAATCTATGTAATTTGTCACGAAAAATATATAAATATATATATATATATATTCCCTCTTCTTTCAAAATATAGGTGTCTTCATTAGACGGTATTCTCGACGTTAAAAACTTACAGACAATCCACACCCGAATAACTTGGCGTAAGAAACGTAAGAGTAGAGAAAGCATTGGATTATTTCACATTGGCAGAGCTGCAGACAGAGGCTAGATTAATATGAAACTGACTTATAATGCAGCCGATAACTGACAGCATATATCTTTTTAAGAGAAAAAATATTATCTAACCTGTATTACAGACGGTGTCAGTGGCGCAGCGGTAGTGCGCTTGTCTGTGACACAGGAGGTCTCGGGTTCGAATCCCGGTCTGCGCACGATGAGATACGAACTTACTTTTTTTGATTACCCGGGGTTCTTGAATGTTTATCTATATAAATATTTGTTATAAAATATTGTATTTTTGAGTTTGTTTGTTACCATTTGAAGTAAGTATTTTTTAATTTCCCGAGATTTTAGAATTTCTAGATATTCTAAAGGACTAAATTTATCTCAATAAAATGTTATAGTCTTGAGATCATCATTGAGGCTTATTAAACGTTTTATAATTATGATCAATATCGTTTAAATTAAAATTATTTCATACATAACGAAATCACACACACAACACAACATACACAAAGACAGAAACTACATTCATCACCATGATCCTACCTGGGAGGGTAGGAATTCCTATGTCGCGGATCAATTTTGTACTTCACCTAAAATTTGTGCCTTTTAAATGCCTTTACCTGCCTTGTAAATTTATGAAATTTATGCCTTATTTTCTATGTCCCAACGTTGGTCACGCAAGCCCTATATATTCGTCCAAGCACAGATAAATGGTCAGCCGCTTTCAGAAAGATGTATTTTTAAAGTTACACAACGTTTGGTTACCATACACGTAACGTCACTATTCCATCTTGTAAGCTAATTTGGTCTTTAACTAGACCGTAATACAAGATACTTTGCCAAAACTACATTTTAAGTGATAGTACAGTAGAATAATATGGTTAAGTTGGTTTACGTCTTCAAGTTAATATAGTGTGTTACCACGCAAGGTATGCAAAAATAAAACTATTATCTTGTAAATAAAGATGCCTACACGTTCCTTTGGATAGAAACCGCGTGGGTGAGGAGTTTAAAGGGGTAATTTGTTAATGGAGAAGCCGCAAATCTCGTGTTATCTGATGCCACCGCGACCCGCCTTTTTGAAACTCTTTACTTTTTTAAATAATGTTGCGCCGCGGTTTGTTTAGTACCCTTCCGCGATAAGAACTCTTAAAAAGATATTAACGGCTTTTAAAGAAATTGTCTCCACGGTTTTACTAAAGACCCCGATGTATTTACTTGTTTGTTCTCTAAATTTACAATATCTTCTGGGGTCTTTTGATAAAAATGATGGATTTCTTAAAAGATTTTCAAGTTTGAGGTCAACAAATCGTTTTCATTACAGGGTTAAATCTTGATTAATTTGTTTATAGCGACTAAGGTAAAAGTTTTTAGATACCTAAACTAGAAAGTATATAAAAAAAACACTTTCGGGTACTCAACCGCAAAATAAATTATGATAAAATTTGGTATGATGAATACTTACATGATCTTAGAAAAAGACAAAAGCTTTCTCTTATTACGAAAAATTACTACGTGTTGAATGATAGTTTATATCAATTATACCCCACTGGCAAAATCGCGGGCAAAACAAGCACATACTAAAAATTAAAAATACTGAACAGGCTCCAAAAATAAGCGATTATTTTTACTTAATAAATATATTCCATATTACTATTTTATTAAGAACATGTTTTTTTATTTCGATTCAGTAAGATTATTAACACTTTACTAGACTGGGAGCAAACATTTAACTTATTCACACGTTTCTCATAACCTGTCATCGTTTCATAATCGAAACGCAACGTGCGTTTTGTTTACCTATATCAACGCAAACAAACCCTCCGCTGCTCACTGTTTATTATGAAACACTTGTTGGGTTAAAGTAACAGTAAAAACGAATAAACAAAACGTTACAAATTTGTAATAATTGCCTTCTTTTGAATGGGAATCATTGGCAGTAGCGTAAACAAATCTATCCGGTTAGGTTATACCAAAAGTGGAACGTACGATAAAAAGAAACATAGAGATGTGTGTGTATGACTTAAGGATGTTTGATTTAAAAAAAAACCATTCACGATTTGGTTATATTTTACTGTACTTACAATAAAATTGTGTATGTATTTAGTTTTACTGGTACTTAGTAGTCTATAATTTTTATCTTGATATGGATGAAAACGGCTACATACAACATGTTATACCTAAAAATAATCATATCAGCAGATTAACAGCCTATGTAATGTTCTTTTTTATACTGATGCGCAACTCGTTTGTATAAATTGACGTGAAATTCAGTAAGTGGCCACTTTACGGCGCGAATGACGGAGAAAGCTTCCGTCGAACCGTTCACAATTGCTGGTGAGGAGTAAGTTTTTTTCCAAACGCTGGCTTTTAAGATTCCCATAATAATTTCAAAACTCATATCACTTTAAAACAATGTCACTCATTATAATTTGACATTAATTGAGATCATTTTTTCACCTTTATATTTATATCCAAAAATGGAAACAATATTATATAAAAACATAGGTTAAAACATATTTTATATTGATTATCATATTTGAAAGTTTTAAACAGGATTTATGTGGGCGGTTAAATTCCACTTAACTAATATGTATCAAAATTCATTACGTTATTGGCTTTTATTAAAGTAACATAGCAGAAACAGGTTTGTCACAACTGATTCAACCTTTTACAATGTAAAGGATTGATAGTGGCTATAATAAATCAACACTCCATTTAAAAAGTAAACGGTCATGATCTAAAAAATACAGCTGTGAAAATACGAGCGACGAACCGTTGGCTCGGGAGTCGCCATGAATAATCCTTGCCGTCAAGTCCACGCGAGCTCACAGCCCAATTAAAAACGTACTCTTTCCACGACTTTCAGCTTAGAATATTGTATAATAAGCCAATAAAAAACCCCACTTAACGCCCTGAGCGCCAACGGCAATGAAATATGCACTTTTAACCCTCATTATGGAAAATTGAAATTAAATGCAAGAACTGCCCGGCTCGACCCTCAAAGTTGTGATTGGATTAAGATGGTTGGTGAAAATAGGTTACGAAATATTGTGCTCTGATAATCAGAGAGTGACAATTTAACATGCGGATGTTTTTCATACTAATTTATTAGGCAAGCCACTAACACATGGTAGTACTAGATTTTGTGCCTCTAAGCTGTAGATTCATATTTGCCTAGACAAACCATTGGTCACAGAAAACTATTATAAGTAATACCAGATTTCGATGTCACCACTGACTTACTTGGGGTTGACCAAGCACTACGATTATAACAGTTTATAGTATGTTTATCCTATTAAACAAAATTAAAAAAAAATCCCTGTTTCTTCATATCCTTTCAGTATTTTTAAGAGAACATTGGCTCAATGAGAATCTAAACAATTAATACTACTGAACAAATTTGGATGAAAATTTCTCGTTACATGGTATTTAATTCTGGGCAATTAGGGTGGGTACTTTTTTTATAACTAGAACACTACTTCAATGTTATACCATGGTAGACTTTAACACGCGTACGTAGGGAGACTATAACACGCATTCGTAGTCACAGGCAAAAGCTAGTCACAAAATAATCACCTAGATAAATTTCATTCAGTCATCCGATATTGCGAAAGCGAATCTGGTTTCGACATGTTCCTGCTAAATCCAAGATAGACTACCGATAACACTACACTAACTATAATTTCATTAGAATTGGTTGAGAAATGATTTGATGACTTAAACGTGCTTTTGTTATGTATTTAACTGGCTTCTCTTAGTCGTGGAACTCTTAATCACACCTCGTTCCCGGCGTGACAGGTAGAGTTCCACTTCGCAGGATCAATTCATACTTATTTTCCCTTATCCACATTCACCATAATTTAAAGGTACTCTCGACCTGACCTTTCATCAGAACGACCACGAATTGATTAAGATACCTTTGCCATTCCAACGTTCGCATTTATCTTTATTCAGTGATAAAAAATCTCAATATTATAACTTATAGTTTTTGAGTTACTAACTTCTTATTACAAACACTCAAGACATTGAATTAAATTTTGGCTCCCTTATGAATTTCGAGAAAAATAGCACCCTTTTTGTTATTTTCTACCTGTGTACAATTTCATCATAACCCGTCTAGTAGATTTTGCGTGAAAGATCCTGGCACACATCCTTAGAAACGCATTTATAATATAAGTAGAAAGAAAGTAGGATAGAATAGGAAAGATAAACCATCTAAATATTAATGTAGTTTCAATATTATATAATATCTCTACACGGCCTTCAATTAATATTCACTGTAGAGAATTTACATTCAATTCAATGCGGTTTCCATACAGTGCCGATTGCTTGTGGCGGTGCCGTGTTGAACGGTTTTTATATTATATTTATTGCTTTATTCATAACATGTCTCATTAATTTTCGTGGATACTTTTTTAAGATAAAACAGCATCCGTGAATTATTTTGCAATTTGGGGATCTTTATAACTTTAGGAGCTTTAGCTTTTGTAGTTTACAACATTTTGTTTTAAGAATGAAAAATAAACAAATGCTGATTGTAAAAGTTTATCAAGGGAAGGGCAACTTATATCGATAGGGATAAAGACGATATACATATATGTATGTTATTAAAATAACATAAGAATTGGAATTAATAAAAAATGCAATTCCTTCTCAAATTACAGCACACTATAAATTTATCACTGGTTTTTTATGCATTTTAATATTTAGATTGGTATTTTGTGACGCTCACCTTAACCACGAGAATATTTTATATGATTTTTATTATGGTCGGTGTTTCTGATTGTGCTAAGTCGAGACTTAAAGGCGCCAGTTTCGGAGGAACGACCAGTCAATGGTTGTATGCTGTTAGTGATCTGATTCACAGACCGCGATTTTCTGTCTGATGATTAATGTATGAGTAATTTTTTTTTGTTTAATCATTCATATATCGCGTTTTTAGCTAAAGGGGTAGAAGGAGACGATAATCACAAGACTCGAAGGAATCACAATTTTTGTTCATATTTTTTTAAATTTAATTATATCATGTAGTTCTTTTTGGGAACGTAGAGTACACAGCGAATGAATAAATAACTGATTATTGCACAAAAAAAGAACAATGTAGTGTAAATAACAATGAAAAGGGGATCTGGAACGGTGAAGAAACAGATTTTGTGCATTAAAAATGCGGACCGATGTTACTAGTATTGAAACAATAATTAATAGGTTTTATTGTACGGTTAAAAAGAAAATTATGTACAAGTAAAGCAGCCCACACCTTACAGCATTGTAATGTAAAGTACACAAAACTTTAAATTCTATTTTTCTTTATAATATACATGATTGAGTAGATGTGGTCACGAGCTACCCGGAGTATAGTTATTTTATACACGTTTTTTTTATAAAAAGATAATATTTTTATTTCAAATCTTCAAAAACCTTAGTGAACAAAAAATGAATATTTTATTATTATGTATCTAATTCAAAAACTCCCTAGTGTGTACGTGTACCGTGTACTGAACCTTAAATAACAGGTCAAAGAAGAGGAAGTATGCGCCAGTCGATGGGGAACCGTCGAATGTTTCCATAGCATAAAAAGTACAGTATGACATTGACTAATCTTGCATATTGCAGACACTTATATATATATATATATATATATTATGTTTATAATCTGCGTTACTTCAATATCGGTTCCTTACAATATATAATCAAAAATATTTCTACCAAAAAGTAACGAATTTTCATAATTCTTAAATAAGTAAAAGTTCATTAATCTGTATTTAAGGAAATAAAAATACCTGTCTCATATCATTAAATTGCTATGATATGGATAAGAGTATTAAACAATTCACGTATATATTAATCCTTATTGTACTAAAGAGCAATACTAAAATGGTAGAAACAGAACAAAGGTTCAACTAACATAAATAATTCCATAAGTTAATCATCTCCAGTCTATATCATAAGAAGCGCTTACACGAATGAATCTGAAGTTATAAGTCTTCAAGGGGCTAACGAATAATGTTACTCCATTATAAGTAGTGCCTCATATCAGGCCGAGTGTTCATACTCGATGTTCCAATAAAGTTTTGTCAGGGGATCTTTGCCGGCACATAATAAAGTATTACAAAAGCCAAAGACCGTCATTGTTGCTGGTGCTTCAATCCCGGGCGGTGACGGAGCGTTTGCGTATGCAAGTTTACTTGATCGCAACACGACATGCATATCCAGAGATATAACAAGTAAAATATTTTACATATTTTTTTTTGTGTTATGTTCAGATTTCAGTGAGATGTGAAAACAGGTAAGTGGATTACTTTTATTCTAATTAAAATATTTTAATCATATATATTTATTTGTTTATAATTACGTAGGCACTATATCAAGTATTTCACCTAGTTAATTATTGGTTCTTAAGAAATTAATAATATTTCAAGGGTAGCAAATAGTTATATAGCCAACCTTGAATAAGTGTATAGTAAGTTTTACTATAATTATGGTCTCGTATATTTATATGTTATACATACAGCACCCAGAAAACATTTTAAATATTTTGTGTAACTAGGTAAGTACGAAACAACTTTTTCTTGATAAACTATTGGATGCCGTGTGGTTCCCGGCACCATTACAAAAAAGAATAGGACCACTCCATCTCTTTCCCATGGATGTCGTAAAAGGCGACTAAGGGATAGGCTTATAAACTTAGGATTCCTCTTTTAGGCGATGGGCTAGCAACCTGTCACTATTTGAATCTCAGTTCTATCATTAAGCCAAATAGCTGAACGTGGCCATTCAGCCGTTTCAAGACTGTTGTCTCTGTCTACCCCGCAAGGGATATAGACGTGACCATATGTATGTATGTATGTAACTATTGGATTATCAAAAAACTTTCAAGTAGCAATACTAGAACAAACACATACATACATTTAGTCATGTCTATATCCCTGACGAGATAGACAAAGCCAACAGTCTTGAAAATACTGACAGGCCACATTAAGCTATTTGGCTTAATGATAGAATTGACATTCAAACAGTGACAGGTTCCTAGACCATTGCCCAAAAAAAATTTATTCCATATTTATAAGACATCCATGGGAAAGAGATGGAGTGGTTTTATTCTGATTGTATTGGTGTCGGGAACCATACGACAGTAGAACAAATAAACTGTTTTATAATGATTACGAGTGATAACATCATATAATACCTTATTTAATACAATCAAAATAGCAACCTGTCACTCTTTCTGTATCTGTCACTACACGATCTAGCTCAATGTGACATTATATGATATAAGTTCTGTATCAATTAGCTCTACCACATAAAGAATCAAAGTGTTATATCTACATATGTGAATGTAATCAACATCAAAGGATCTTGATCTAATCGGAGACGTTCTGGCAAAAAGCAAGATTAAGAGCACTATAAGCCGACAAGCTTGCATGAAGAGTCTTGAATGAGAATGAAGTGCAAGAAGGATTCAGGGATCATGGCAATTAGAGAGAAATAATTTCTGTCTTCCCTTTCGGGATAAAGTGTAATTTCAGAATGTACTCATATAATTATATTAAGTTTCTTTCCTTCACGAAAAATTTGTGGTACTTGCTGCAAAAGAGAACTTGTAGCAGCGAACGACTCTACTTGCCAATAAATTTTCAAACATGCAAGCTAAACAATCAGAGTAAATGCTCCACCAAGGGGACAGATAAGGTTTTATGAGCCCGCCACGTCGTTTATGTGCGGGAAACAGTGAGTGTGCACCGCGTAGGTTGTACAGAAAACCAATTACGTATCTTATTTATTTAGTTATTTCAATTAGTTCAACAAAAAATGAATACATTTTATTCGTTTGTATTTCTTACATGCCTAAAAACTTTACTTTTTATTATGTCGAAGCTTCATGATTTATGATCGAAAATGAAATTTTGGATAGTTCAAAGTTACTGAGTTCGGTGAAAATTTAAGCTAAATGGACTTTGCAGGGTAATCCTGCTCTGCATTGCATTTTTGATTAATACTAAGATATGTTTGCATATGCTTTGCATTAACAATTAATAATAAATAAAAAAACCCTTAATTAATATTTACTTCAACTCTTAACAAGTTTACATGATTTTGACTAATGATCTTGCACCAAAGTACTTTTGACCACAAAGGTACAGTCAAAACCCTTATTGACTAAAATTGATCTCGGTGGTCTTATTGTTCCACTGCCATTCTCATTAACAAACTTAATTTAATCGAGCTACAGCCCTTTTAAAGTAAACCGTCAATTGAATTTCTATGATCAGACATTTGGATCGAAACTTTTTCACATACAGGAACAATGGATATCTCATGTATATTTCCATTCCTAGTAATTTCCATTGTCCCGCCGCCGCTCCCGAGTGTGAGTGACCTGTGCATGACGTGTTCCAGACAATTCAGTTTTCCTTTATGTTTACCATTTCGCTCATTTACTAGGTACTGCGTCATTGCGAAATGAATTTTCAAATGAGGTTTCGCAACTTTGTATGAAATTAGTTATTTGTTGTTTACTTGGAACATAAGTTTTAAAATAAATAACGTGGTCTCTTTGTGGCATGCAAGATAATTGATGTTTTATAATTTAAATGTGTATGTATTGTACAGAAATAAATAAATATATACGGGACAAATTACACAGATTGAGTTAGCCTCGAAGTAAGTTCGAGACTTGTGTTATGAGACTAACTCAACGATACTATATTTTATAATAAATACTTAAATAGGCAAACATCCAAGACCCGGGACAATCAGAAAAAGTTCTTTTCTCATCATGCCCTGGCCGGGATTTGAACCCGGGACCTCCGGGGTTACAGACAAGCCTACTACCGCTGCGCCACAGAGGCCGTCAAATATGATTAAATATTTTTGTATTATAAACGCTGACTACTTCGTAAATAACTCATAAACATACTCAGAAAACACACACACACCATCTTTTTTCCAAAGAGGAGGAACAAGTTAAGTAGGAAAGAAAGCTTTACCGTAATTATCACATAAATACAAGAATAACAACTTAGAAGTAGAATAGAATCTTGATTCCATGATTATGACATTCAGCTGATTCTGATACTGATATGTCTACATTTAGAGACAAACATGTGACATAGGTGCATGCATGTACATCCATACATAAATACAAGATAATTTCCCATTAAGATAGGCAGAGACTATAGATTTCCACCTGTTACGATCCTACAGACCTTTCCCGCTTCCTCACTCATTACTCTTATTTTATGTATCTATTATTTATTTGTAATTAATTAATTCAAGAATCTTATTCTTAATTAGTACAATAATAGCTCGAAGCTTAAACAAGGGGTTTGATCTAAATAAATCCTCTCGTTATCACGAACATCCTGGTGCCGCACGCCGCGAACGTGTCACTTCAACGCCAGTAATGGAATTCTCATGCTCACCCGCTGACGGTTTGCGGGGCTATAGACTAGGGGATAGGGGACTTAAATATTAACATTATTTTTTATCGCGATTTCGTAAATAATATTAAACGGTTAAAGAATATTAGTTTAATTTTACCACGCGGAAAAGGAAAAAAAATACAACCGTTCGTAATGTGGTGTGCTACTAGGTCCGTCTTATATTTTTATCTATCTTAATACATACCTATATATTAATATTGTTACACTAGAGGTTATGTATTAGTATTGTTATTCACTCAAAAATCAAATATAATAAAATTTGGCGTAGATATAGTTTAGACCTTCAAGAGTAAAATTTCCAGAAATTCTTACGCTAACGCAACTCTGGGCAAAAATTTCTAATATTCTAAAAATATTATAATTAAAAAAGCATTGTTGATTCAATGTTGCTAACACAAGGAATAACTTCTAAGGTAATTATATAGCTAAGATTAAGATTAAATGTATGTCATTTATTCCTTTATTATCATTTTGTCTATTGTATATTCAAAGCATACCCATATACACCCATATTTATGTAAATACAAATAAAAATAAAACAAAAAAAATGGAATGTAATAAATAGATTTTTTGCATTTATTAATCTGTGCTGTGTACTGTCTTATTCAATACATATTTAAATATTATAAAGGCAAAAAAAATGTTTCCTTTAATCTAAATGGTAACAAAAAGTTTCATTAGCTCTTATACTATTAGTAATACATACTTTAAATTTGCACCGGTGATGCCTGCAGGCTCTCTAGAAGAAGAAACTTTTCCAAAGTTTAAAAGGGATCCTATTGGCCTTATTTTAAAATTCCTTAAGGCGTTGTTGTCATTGAGCCTTAAATGTAATATTTCTATGTTCAGAATATGTAATAACATAAAATGTTAAATTTACAAATTAAACAGCGTGATAAAGGAATGTTGTGATGTGAAAGAAGATGTAGTTACAGGAATAGAAAAGGGTATGTTAAGATGGTTTGGTCATGTGGAGAGGATGAGTGAAAGCAGGTTGACTAAGCAATAATAGAGTGTAGAGGGAAAGGTCGGAGTGGGAAGACCTAGACGAACGTATCTTGATCAAATTAAGGACGTCCTGGTAAAGGGTCAGGTCAAGAGTACCAGTACCAGTACCAGTAAAATCACTTTGAAATGTGTAAGCAGTATAAGAATTTTAGGCCATGGGATGAGCTGTTTCGCGTACTTACTTCAAGTTTATAAGTATGCGAAACAGTTTCAGTGATTAGTTTCATTATAATAAAAATAAAAAATTAAAAACATTTTTCTAATAAACATACATACATACATACATAAAATCACGCCTCTTTCCCGGAGGGGTAGGCAGAGACTACCTCTTTCCACTTGCCACGATCTCTGCATACTTCTTTCGCTTCGTCCACATTCATAACTCTCTTCATACAAGCTCGGCGGTTTCGGGTACTTTTGACCTGACCCTTTACCAGGACGTCCTTAATTTGATCAAGATACGTTCGTCTAGGTCTTCCCACTCCGACCTTTCCCTCCACACTCTCCTTGTATATCTGCTTAGTCAACCTGCTTTCATTCATCCTCTCCACATGACCGAACCATCTTAACATACCCTTTTCTATTCCTGTAACTACATCTTCTTTCACATCACAACATTCCCTTATCACGCTGTTCCTTATCCTGTCACTCAATTTCACACCCATCATACTCCTTAACGCTCTCATTTCCACTGCATTTATTCTGCTTTCATGCTTCTTTTGCCATACCCAACTTTCACTCCCATACATTAATGTCGGGACCAACACGCCCCTGTGCACAGCCAGTCGAGCCTTTTTGGATAGTTTCTGACTACTCATAAAGGCATGCAAAGCTCCATTCACCATGTTCCCCGCGTTCACTCTCCTTTCAATATCACTATCATACTTGCCATCTGATGTAAACTTTGATCCTAGATATACAAACTCTTTCACTTGCTCCACTTTTTCTCCTCCAATCAAAATATTACATGCTGTCATTTCTTTCTCCATTTCAAAAACCAGTGTTTTAGTTTTACTTATGTTCACTTTCATTCCTTTCTCTTTTAAAGCTTCATGCATACATTTTAAATAACCTGATCGTCGGCATAGAGCAGACATTTGACGAGTAACTCATTCATCCTTAATCCACTTTTAGACTCTTTCAAATCTGTCAAACAGCTATCCATAAATAGGTTGAACAGCCACGGTGACGCAACACATCCTTGCCTAACGCCTTTCTCAATCTTAAACCACTCAGTGTGCGCTCCGTTTATCCTGACACAAGCACTCGAATCCTCATATAAGGATTTCAGTGCTCGTATTAAGAGACTGCTCACCCCATGCATAGAAATTGCTGACCACAATTCATTCCTCTCAACTCTGTCATAGGCCTTTTCCAGATCTACGAATGTGCAATAGACTTTTTGACTCTTGGCCAAAAACTTTTCGGCTATGCACCGCAAGGAAAAGACCTGATCAGTACATCCCATTCCCTTTCGAAATCCCGCTTGAGCATCCCATATTTTGTCATCAGTTTCATTCCTGACTCTATTAATCAATACCTTAGCATACAATTTGCCGACGACGCTAAGCAGGCTTATACCACGATAATTTTTGCAGTCCAGCTGTGACCCTTTTCCTTTGTAAAGTGGCACGATAACAGCCTTACACCAATCTTTTGGTACTCGGCCGCTTCTCCAACACAAATTGAAAAGGCAGTACAACTGACTAGCTACTACGCCTTTTCCTGCTTTAAGCATCTCGACCGACACTCTATCACACCCAGCAGCCTTTCCCGCTTTCATACTCTTAAGTGCTTCCACAATTTCGAACATTTCAATTTCGCCTTCCATCTCATTCTCTTTTTCTTCGCTATAGCAGAAATCTTTCTTATTTCCTTCCTTTTTTTCAAATAAACTTTCAAAATAGTCCTTCCATATCTTTAGTACACATTCTTCTCCTTTCACAACGCTACCATCCTGGCATCTGATCCTAGTCAGCTCTCTGGTTATAGTATTTCCTCGGGCTGACCTTACGGATTTCCAGAATACTTTCAGATTTGACTGAAAGTCTTCTGATAGCCTTTTATCAAAATCCTGTTTATACTCTTCTTTCTTTCTAATCACAGCTTTCTTAACCAAATCTTTCATTTTCTTATATTCCTTACGTGCTTCATTCACATCTTCATCTATAACCTCTTGCATTCTTAAGTTAGCTTTTGCTGCTAACACATAAATAAACATAAATATATGAAAACCCCTTTTTTTGAATTTTAAGTCCTTAAAAACAGGCAGTGGCATATATACACACCACTTTAATTACGATTGAACAGACCAAGAAATTTAAAACGTAAACTTTTAGCTCCAAATGTTTGTGGCTGATTGGATTTGTTTCGTTTTCCATTCCGAAGTAGCAATTGCAAGTGGGAATTCTGAAACGTTTTTAGAATATGCCTGTACATGTTTATAGATAGTCTAGCTTTTTCTTGCGTGGGAATAGATGCAGCAGCCTAACTGTAAAGGGGTAACAGACAAACAGGCATTCGTATAAGCTAAGGGATTTTTAATAGAAAATGAGTGAATGAATGAAGTAAATGAATTTCATGAAGAAAAGCGGGTCTTCAGCATCACCGGAGAGATACCAGATTCCCGTAAACCCCCGGTCAGCCATTGACTGCGAACCGTTCACATAATGCAGCACTTTTTGCTCCTTCCTTTTATTTGTTTCTTGGTAAAGCATTCATTTATTGGAATCAGAATGAATTTCAGTTCTGCTTTTTGGGAAATAATTATTTTTGTCTCTCATTCGTTGCTCGTAATTGTGTTAAAAAAACAATAGCTGAAAATGGAATCAAGGTTTTGTTAATTATAACAGTTAGTATAGATATTTGACACAACTTTGAACTTTTGTGTGAGAATTTAATAAATTTGGAATTCAATTATCTTTTGTAAGATTTAACTAGTGTCTAAAGTATTCTACAGCATTAAAGTACTTTAAAGTTTGCCGTCCCAATGAATCTTAGTTTTGAGACTTGAATTAATTCTATTTAATTAGTGCCAACTATTATAACTTAACTGAAACTTCCTTGTTGGCATTATTGTGCTAATTAATTAAAAAAGAATAATTTGAACAGAAGATAAATCGTACAGACATTAATCAGTAAAGCAAACCAGAGTCCGGCCGCAAAAATTCTATCGAAGCATTTCAATTAAATCTTGAAAGGTTTCTGTTGAAGGAATGCTTCTCGCTTATACAAAGGACTTACAAAGCCGTTTCAGGTAATTAATCCTCTCAGAATTCTTTCAGATGTTGCCAGTCAGGGAAAATAATCAGAAAGCCCGCAAACCTTGACAAAAGATCAAACAGCCTTTTCTTTGTCAAGGATTCATCTTGCTGACATTTCAACGCCACTTCGGATGTTATTTATTAAGTGTACAATGTGACCCGCTTATGATCTAAATGTAAAAGAAGATCAATGGGAGCCATACAAATTCACAACTAAATTTCGAGTCTCTGTTGTGCCTAGTTCCGACAAAAAGAGATATACTTACAAAGAATGAGAAGGTTTTGCTGTTAAGTAAAAAAAAAGTAACAATGTGCAGAATTACTTATCCCTACTTCCTAACAATTAAAAAGTTGTTTCCAAAAAAAAAAATACTATAAAACAGACACAAAAAGATAAAGAAAAAATATTACATACCAACATGCATATAATCACATCATTATATCTTAAAGGGTAGACAGAACTACTAGCAGTCTTTTAAGAAGGCTGACCACATGCAGCTGTATACTATAGGTTCTACATATGAAAGGTTGCTAGCCCATCGTCTAAAAGAAGAATCGTTAGTTTATTTGTCTTTCCCTTGATTGCCTTTACGATATGCAGCTCACGTACAACCTGTGTTTTTTTTTATTATCGGACCAACGTGGAAAATGTTTCTTGTTCCAAATCGTAAAGCAATAGTTGCAACTGTTAGGCGACTATTAGTTCTATTATAATTTGGTAATCTAGACACGCTTTGAAACTCGAAACTATCACGATGAGTTATGAATATTCGTATAGACTAATTTATGCTAATTCTTGTGTGTTGTCTCCTTAACTTTGTAAACAGTCGTGCTTTATATATACATATAAATAAAACTATTATATGTATATTTAAAGCACGACTATATACATGTTAATAAAACTATTAGTACAACTTTACTAAAATATACGATTTATATTTAAGAAAAGAAATACACCACATTCTGGTTTGATCTGTTTTTGATTTTTATTAAAAGAAACCATATGAGTGTCGTGTGAAAGGTTTTTAAACTTGGGATTCTTCTTTAAGGCGATGGGCTAGTAACCTGTCACTATTTGAATCTCAATTCTTTTATTAAGCCAAACAGCTGAACGCGGCTTATCAGTCTTTTTACGACTGTTGGCTCTGTTTTAAACTGTTGTATGAAACTACAAGACTCATAACTGAAAGTTTTAGCGACTAATAGAGTATTTTCAAATCATACGTACCATTATAATATTTTCCAAAATTATATCATTTTCGGTATGTTTATTAAAAATTAAACGAGCACAGTTTGATTTCTGATTGATAAAATTTTAACTGTAGCAGTGACATTGAAATTTAGCTTAAAGTTTCTAAGCAAGATTAATCCGCATTTCGTAATAAAACCGGTAAAACGTTAACTTTATTTGACATAATTTTGGATTTCCAGTTTTAAAAAAAATATTTATAGCATACTAGGATTATATTTGAACTAATTGATGGATTATAATCTGGATAATGTTACGATTTTGGTTAATAGGTTCATATATAGCATTCATATAGCGCCTCATTGCAAGAGAGGTACTACATATTTTCACTTGCCACGATCTCAATCATATTATACTTGTCTTTGCTTCATCCACATCTCTCTTCATACAAACTCGTCAGTTTAGTGTACCCTACTTTTTTCCCCAGAACGTCCCCAAATTGTATAAAAACTCATTTACTGCCTAAAAACAATCCAATGTATAACTTAAAGTGACTTTGTAGACATTTTCAATAGTTATTCGAAGGCATTTCGCGAGCCGTAAACTGTGAGAGCACAATAAGATATTACCCTTACGGTCTATTAAAATAATATTGCACCTACTGACACTCCGAGGTCTCGAGCATCTTTACGTTACCAAGGAAAATAAAAGCACAGTCAAAAAAACATCAAAATCTCATTAGTTCCCATTTCATGCCGAGACGACACTACGGAAGCAGTATAACTAATGTACGGTAATAAACAGAGACGAGGAATGTCGTATTTCTTTTTATAACTTCACTGTACCGTCTATTTTCTGGTTTAAAAAGTTTAAGAGTTTTGACGTGGCAACAGTTGGTATTACGAAGTGTTAGCTATTTGAATACCAGACTTCTTGTTTCTTCAGATTTTTCCGTCATCATAGGGATTACTTTTCTCTTCGGCCCTTTCCCTCTTGGTGTCAATTGTATCTACAGACCACACGATTTCTTTTTATCCTTACAATCGCTGTCACTTAGATAGCAACTTCTATAAATGCAGTAAAATAAGACAAAATCTTTTACAAACAAGTATTTTTCTAAGAGGATCACAAAGTCCCTAGTATAAAATTGATACATTTTGAATACCAAATCAATGAGATTCAGAAATCAAGCAAAACGCTTCTTGGAATTTCAATAAGCTGTATTTGATTAATTTCCTACTCTCGGTTGATCATCGCCCCCCGTAGACAATCAAACCTTTGGCTTGCTTAGTCTTGCCCCTGGATATATTAATTCCTTTGTACGCTGGCTGATTATCCTATCACTATTAAATTTAATCAGGTTGAGGCGCGTGCTTCATTTGAACCGAAAGCTTAATTTAAGTGATAGGTATTGTTTTAGAATTTTTCTAAAACAATATCACACACTAGATTGTTAGGTATCCAAACCAAATCCTTAATTCCATTAATAAATTTGGGATACTTTTTTAGGCTAGCAGCCTATCGTAAATTTCAATTCCACCATAAAGCCATACATAGTCAGACGTGGCCTTCCATTCATTTCCAGATTATTGGTCCTCCATATGGAATAAAGTCGTGTTTTTTTTTGACATTTTCAATAGTTATTCGAAGGCATTTCGCGAAATCGCAACAATTTTATATCAAAAAAATTACTTTTCTCTCTTAGTAAAGCATATTAATTATAAGTATTTTATATAATATTAATAAGTATTTTTTATGCATTTTCAGTTAATCGATAAAGCTTGTACAATCGACTGCCGCCCAACCCCAGCTTTACTTGCAAATTTGATATACTTACTAGATGTTATAACTTCTGTGCTTTAGTCGGCTTCTATACGTCAATGCATACGTCAGTGGTTCCAAAATTACGTAAACGTAGGTATTTGTCACCAAGGGCTAATTTCATTATAAGAAATACAAATTAATTGTAATTAAAAAAAGGTTAAAATTAACACGGAAACAATGAAACAATAAACAGGAGAAGTAGTAGAACAATATAACAATTTATATTCTGTTGCACACAGAACTGCTGTTGCGTTGGTTTGGATTTAATAGATATGGCTCTACATTATCCTAACAGCTATATAAATAATTTAGAGCGTTCAATTTAATTATCAATCCCATTAATTTTCAAACTGTTTACTATGTTGTACAGTATTCATTGCATGCATTATAAACTTAGAACGTGAATTCAGAAATACACTGAATATTAAATGATGCAGCACAATTTATAAAATTAAATTGAAGATAAATCCATCAATCCTGTTGAATTAATAAGTATTTAATAAAGGATATTTTATGATTGGAAAATAATTTTTGAATGTTAATTATTTCATCTTCAAACAATCGGCGGTATTCGCATCGATTATATGTAGTTCAACCTTTGCCCTACTATAATTTTCACATAAGTAGAATAGAATCGGTACTTTCAATAATGCAGCAGATAATGCAATATATTACAACGTGATAAGAGAAAGACTCTTTGTTCTTTGCATGTTCTTAGCTGCTTAACTTAGAGGCTGGGTCCTGTTCAAAATGTATAATTTACCCGTCTTATCATACTAAATTCATTTTATTTATCTTAAGCATTCTCAGTATAAGTACTTTTAACCATTAATCCCTAGCAAACAAGAGAGAGACGGTGATGTACAAAAAATAAGAAAAACCCACTTCTATACATTCTTAGCCCTATAGCAGTTAGCATACGCAGCGTTCTAGACGAAGAAACAATATGTGTATTTACTCACAGCGGGTTATTTCGTGTGATCCGCCTCGGGCACACAATACTTCACGGCATCCAATAGTAGGTCGCACAAATATTTTACAACTCTTAAAAGTTAGGCAATTTTAATTTGTTTTTAAAGTATTTTAACTATTAATAGTAAGAAATCATGAAAGTCCACGTCGTTGACCTGGAACTTTTAAAAGTGGTAGTAAGAAACAAAACACAATTAGATAGTAGATGTAAGAAAAGTAAATAAATAAAAAAAATAAAATAAAATAAACAATTGGGTTTGTTTGCATTAATAAGACCATTCATTACAAGCCAGGCTTCCGGGACATACCATAGTTCAGCTTTTTAATATACTCGTATGTTATATCGACAGCTAGTAGGTATATATTAGTGTCAAAGTTGGAATGTATAACGGCATTGTCTTTTAGAAGTAAATATATGTATATGTATATATATATATACATATATATCAACCTCACAGTTACGAACTGAATTATTGGTGTGAATTATTGGTGTGTGTGTGTAGGTGTACATCTTAAAATATAATTTTTCAAACAGCTGAAGATTAGTATGGATAATAAAATAATACTTAAATATTCTTACCTTTATGGTATTGACACAATATGATGGTTTATTTTGTAAGGCCATATTTAAAATATTACTTACAGTACCTAAAAAAAAACAGAGTCAGTAATCCAAGCTCTCCCTCCCACCACCACATTTACGCCGCTGCACCGCAAATGAATTTATTTCGCGTCCACGAAATTAAATACAAATATATTCATATTACACAAACAAATGTTTATAGTGATTCTGACTTTATCTCGAGAACCGCGCAGGGGGAAATGAAACCATAATTATAAAATACAAGCTTTTTGTGGGAATTTCTTTAAAAAACGCTCATGTTACTTATAAACCTTTTTTTTGAGGTTTAAATATCGGCAAAATGTAACAAGTTTTTTTTGAGTGTATTCGTTACAAGCAATTAATACGTTACTTTTATAAAATATTAGATTGGATGTAATATTGCTAATACCTAAACAACTTATTAAGGCTGTACTATAGATTACTAATATAATCGGCCGTGTGGTTCCCGGCAAGAATACAAAAAAGAATAGGACCACTCCATCTCTTTCCCATGGATGTCGTAAAAGGCGACTAAGGGAATAGGCTTGAAAACTTGGGATTCTTTTTTTAGGCGATGGGCTAGCATCCTGTCACTATTTGAATCTCAATCCTATCATTAAGCCAAATAGCTAAACGTGGCCATTCAGCTTTTCAAGACTGTTGGCTCTGTCTACCCCGCAAGGGATATAGACCTGACCATATGTATGTAGATTACTAATATTTGCAGAAGTACGCATACTAAGTAAATTAACACTCATTAGCTCACCAGTTTTGGCAATTGGCTAAATGAGAAAAGTAAAAATTTGTATTATTTTAAACACGTCGTTAAGCGTGTATAAGGTATCCAAATTGTAAGCGGAGTCCAGGTTCCAAGATATTTCAGTTTTCACTAGTTAAGTGATAATAAAATGGGCTTAGAGGGAGGGTCGATATCGCTTAGGCTGATTGATTGGACCATAGTTGATTTATTAAGTTGCAAGACTCTGAATAAAAAACCTATTTATATATTTTTGATGAGAACAACATATAACATTGTCATTCATAAATTGAAAATTTTCACGTATTTTTAAATTACTACGCCATAATAGGTACCTATACTAATCGAAAAAAAAACTCCCAAACAAACAAACTTAAAACTTTTTTTTAACTACTTTTTGCCTACTTATACGAAACAAGTAATAAAAATGATAAATGGCAGCATTTTTATCCCGAACTCTATCTTTAAAGACAAAGATTACACCCTATTTGAGTTGTCACGGAACCCATACGCGATTCACAAGAGCCATGGGAGAACAGAGCATTGAATTAAACATGAGACTCTTGGAACGAACTTGATTTCATAGATATATTCCAGTAAATAGAAGATTAGTACAATTATTCGATATTTTTTATCAAAGTGCAGATTGTAAAAGTTAATTAAGAGTACAGCTTATAAACTAGGGATTTTTTTAGGCGACGAGCTAGCAACCTGTCGTTATTTGAATGTCAATTGTATCAATAAGCCGCGCGTGACCTCAGTTTCATTTCCCATACTATTGATTCTACCTCGTAAGGAAAAAAGATGCGATTATTTGTATGTTATATGAAAGGTCGGGGTGGGAAGACCTAGACGAACATATCTTGATCAAATTAAGGACGTCCTGGTAAAGGGTCAGGTCAAAAGTACCCGAAACCGCCGAGCTTGCATGAAGAGAGTTATGAATGTGGATGAAGCAAAGGAAGTATGCAGGGATCGTGGCAAGTGGAAAGAGGTAGACTCTGCCTACCCCTCCGGGAAAGAGGCGTGATTTTATGTATGTATGTATGTTATTTGTATGTACATAATTCATATGCAAATTTTATTCCTTATGTGGCAGATAAATACAATATTCGAAGTCGCAGGCCACGTTGAAATCTAGTAGGTAAACTAACTTTACACGTAGTACGTACTCAATCAAGCATAGTCAATTGTACTCGTTGTAATAAACTGACAATTTGTAATGTGTGTGGAAAATGCAGGGTGCACTCAGAGAATATTTGTCAAAATTCCGGGAACAAGATTCCGGGAAATGTTATTTTGTGCGTATATAGTCGCTGGCAAAAAATTGAAAAAGATACAATATATTTTTTAGAGCTCAATGTACTACTCTGTCAAGAAAGTAGCAGGAAAAGATCAATAATACACAAACTGTTTGTTATTCATCCAAATTTATTTTATCACCTTCAAAATATGCTCCTTTAGAAACGATACACTTACGCCAACGAATAAAATCCAATCATCAAAACATTTTTTAAACGCTGTTTCCGGAATTGAGGTCAGTTCTCGCCGCGAATTCTCTTTTATGTCTTCTACCGATTGAAAACGGGTGCCACGAAGTGGTAATTTGAGTTTAGGAAAAAGAAAAAAGTCGGCTGGAGCCATATCTGGTGAATATGGTGGTTGCTCGATGGTATTTGTTGAGTGTTTGGTTAAAAATTCGTTCACAATGATGGCCTTGTGCGAAGGTGCATTATCATGGTGCAAAATCCAAGAATTTTCTTTCCACAAATCTGGCCTTTTTCGTCGGATTTGCTCTCTTAAACGCCGCATAACACTCAAATAATATTCCTTATTTACCGTTTGACCTTCCGGCAAGAATTCCGAGTGCACAACACCGCGATAGTCAAAGAAAACAGTCAACATGACTTTGACTTTTGAACGACTTTGGCGTGGTTTTTTCGGTTTCGGTTCAGTTGGAAGGCGCCACTCCGAAGCTTGTTGACTAGTTTGCATGTCAAACTCGTAAACCCACGTCTCGTCACCAGTAACAATGCGTTTCATGAATGTTGGGTCGGAATTGACTCGTTCTAGCATGTCCTCAGCGACTCTCATGCGATTGAGTTTTTGAAAAAAATTCAGGTCTTTTGGGACTAGCCGAGCGGCAACATGTTTCATACCCAAATTATTAGTTAAAATGGTACGGATCGACTCGTGAGATACAGAAAGTTCGGTGGCTATCTCTCTCAAAGTTGAATGAGGATTTTCAGTCACTATTTCCTTCACTTTTGCGATGTTAACTTCAGTTGCAGACGTTGATGGCCTACCAGAGCGAGGCAAATCTTCCATCACATCTCGACCGCTTTTGAACGCTTTGTACCACTCATAAGCACGAGTTTTTGATAAAGTCGATTCACCGTAAGCCTTCTGTAACATTTTCAGTGACTCCGAACACGATATTCCATTGGCAATGCAAAATTTAAGACAAACTCTTTGTTCGATGTTTTTATCCATTATGAAATTAGCAATACACACTAGATATGATATAACTAAAAATAGCACTGTATTTAATGTAAACAACAGATGCAACTCAAACTCCGCGCCAAAATGGAAAACAGTTGTGCCAATCTAACAACAACAAAAAAAACAAAAATTTGAATTTGGAACCATAAATAAATAATCCATTCCCGATACTTTTCTGACTGAATGTATTGATATATTTCGTTTTTTTATACTAGTGATGACGGCAAACGCACGCAGTGAATAAATTATAAACGAAAACAAAAACAAAGGAAGGTAAAAATACATTGTTTATTAGACTAGTTCGCGTAATTACACTAACCATTATTTCACATAACTGGGACATATATAGTTTTTGTTCTCTCGAGTACATTATATTTCACTAATTACTTACTATTATTAACTGCTTACTGGTATCACTTAAACGTGCACATAAATTTGCACTCACAGCCTTACAAATTCTTAGGTTAATTATAGTTTTTGTCATTCACATCTCTTAACAGCACAGAAATTATTTACTATATCGAGTCCATTGTTTACTTAACACTAATACTAAGACATTTGAATTTCTTCAAGTTTTTTCTTCTTTTTTCTTTCTTGCATGTGCAATAGCAGCATATCGGGTATCCACATTATTAATAGTATGACTAGAAGTATATTTTGCGCTGTGATGCAGATGATGTAACTCTCAGTATAATCTCTTACCCATCCTAAGAAATAGCCTGCTGGTGGCACAATGAGCCCCATAGTCAACATACCCAGGCCCACCGCGGCCGGCACCTGGTCCATTCGGCAGTTTTCGGATATAGCAATATTTCTGGCTACTATGATCATGCTTCTGCCAAACCCGTAAAAACTGGACATCATGATTAAAACCGTCAGTTCCGATTGATACGCCAATACTGAAAATAGAGTTAAATAATAATGAAAATATTTAGGTACAACATAGAAATAAAAACTCGAAGTATTATTCAGATTTTTGTGACAGCAAGCAAAAGAAAACTTTCTACTGTTAAACTCTTTCTAAATAATAAACAGAAAGACAATTAAGCAAAATCTTACTCTGTCTAGCAACGATGAGCCAAACGCACGTCATGATGAGCATCCACCTGGCCTTAATCCTGAACTTATCCTGGAATATCGGCAGGATGAGGCGGCCCGCGATATCCGCCGCTGCCACGGCTGACATGCATATTGCTGTCTTTTCTTTATCTAACATCGCTGCTTTCTGAAATATCATTGTTTTTTTTTTCAGTAAAGTAGAAAACGGACACTCTAAACATTTTGTAGGGCACAAAGAAACAAACGCGAGAGTAGCGCAACCTTTCCTTGATTCAGATATAACCGGATGGTGGGCATGGGCATGGATGGGATAGTGGGGGGAAATAATTTATTATAGTCATGTATTTTGTTTGTTGTTTACGATAAATACTTTGTGTAACATCTTCCGTTAAAAAGAAATATATATATAATCCATATTAAATCATGGTAAAACCTGCAATAGACGAATCTGCCTATTTCCTTTGTTTTTTCGATTTCGATTTTTACGACATCCATAAAAAAGAGATGGAGTGGACCTATTTACAGAGCCAATACGGTAAAAATTACTTATTACTATATTTACCTGTAAGAACAGTGGGTACAGCATACTGAAGTTTTGTATAGAGGTAACAGCTAGGGCTGTGCCGAATAGGATATTTAAAAAACGAGGGCTTGACAAAAGCGATATATCGAATAGAACGTAAATTTTGTGCAGTAACCCACTTTTCTTCGGCTTATCTCCTTTTTTATCTAAAACAATAATGCAATGGGTTAGATATTTTTATACACTCGAAGAACAGAGTACAACAATGCAAATTATTTTACCTAATACAAAATTAGTGCGTGATAAGAGAGAAAATAAAATACAGGATAGTAGGTATATGAAATCGATTGCGTAAAAACAATACCCAAACTCAAACGCAAAATATCATATCAGTGAAAATTACATAAATATAAGTAAATATAAAACTGTTCAAAACGGTGAAGTAAATTAATTATACATATTTTAAAATATACTTTCGATTTATCTACAGCATTGGGTCATACATGTGTTTGTAAACAGCGCAATCAAATGTACTCTGAACTTTGATAACAATTCGAAATATTCCTTTTGATTTCACAATGCTTTGTGATGTAATGTTAATTTAACAATTTCAATGTTACTATAGACTATAACTATCTGTTTGTGTTTTCCAACTATGTGTCGAAATTCTTTCACTGATTACTTTTTATTGCTTACTTGTTTCATTGATCTCGCTTATCAAATCGTAAAATTTAAGTTGGTATAAAAATCCAATATTATCACAATTATGATATCTTAGTTATTAAAAGTCTTCACGGTCAATAGCCTACCTGACACCAATATCCCTTGAAATATTGTGATACATTACATGTTATATTATTACGTCTTTATCTCTTGCGGTTTAGACAGAGCTAATTATGGTTTCAGTAATTAACTGTGACATCCACAGTTGAACAAGTAACCTAAGTAATTGCAGCTTCCACTTACAGTAACAAAAATAACTTTTTTTTAGTATAAATTAAGTTTAGTACTAAAAATGCAAGATCAATTTTGCTTAAAGCATGCTAAAACAAGCGAACTTGTCTACAATAGAAAATGCAGCAGATAATTTTCAGCACGGATACTCACCAATACCGTTTGCTTTGGACAATGCGAGTTTTTCACCATTCAATTCTTTATGGCTTTCGCTTTTCTTGTTCACTATGCTCAGATTTTCTTTGTCATTTCCGTTCAAAGTTGGCTCAGTTGCTCGCCTTCCATTATTTTTCAATTCTCCAAACGCCTTAGAATCTCTTCTTATAACTATATTTTTATGTTTGTCTTCTAATAAATGCAGATTCTCGTCTAAAGGTACTTCTTCTTCTACTTTTTTCATGTGCCATTCTACTGGCTGGATTAACAAAACACCCCCGATCTATAAAAAATAATATAAAATACAGTCATATATTACGATTGAAGATATCTTTATAATATATGAAAAGTCTAGCTGTAACTAAAGAGCAAAAGTATCATCAACAAACAGATCAAAAAAAATACCTAGATACATCAAACGATCTCAATCACAAATTACACATATCCATACTCACAAAACATATCTACCCACGTAACACGATATGGTTTTAGTTATCAACATTTCAAACATGTACGAAAATAGGCCTAACGTTACCCTTTCTACACATTTACAATATGACATGGGTACGTGAATATTAAGATACTTACGCCATGAAGGCTGAGGCCGGACAAGATCAAACAGGCTCCTTGGAAGCCGTAATTTTCCAGAAGGTACCGCACTAAGTGGGGCATCAATGTCTGGCCGACACCTGTGCCCACGTTGGCTAAACCCACCGCTCTACTCTTCTTTAACTTAAAATACGCATTTATAGCCACAAACGATGAGTTTTGAATGAACCCTAGACCTAATCCTGAAAACAAATTTGGTTGTTAATTAAAAGCTATAAAATCAGTATATTTGAAAAATTTACGCTTTCCTATTCAATATTATGCATTATACATACATTTTACTTTATTTTAATTTTATATTAATGTTATAAAGAAAAGTTAGTAACTTTGATAAGTTGTTATAAGAGCTAATCTTAGTAAAGTACTGAACTAATCATGAAATTTCTTTGACCGTTAAAAAGGTTTATTTATCCAATGTATTTACTATAGGCGAAGCCATGACTTTTTCTAATACGAGTAAGCCTTTATTTCCTTACCTAATAAAACACCATAAGTTAAAGTCAAATGCACTATATTAGTTGAGAATCCACTTAAAAATATTCCTGATGTACAGGAGACTGCGCCAATCACAGCAACGGTTCTCGGTGACGTCACCTTTATAATGGCGCCCGCTATTGGCCCCCCAAAATTGGTGACAAATAACATTGTACTCAATACCACAGCAGCACCTTGGGTTCGATGACCCATGGCTTCTAATGCATCCCCATATAATAAACTAAATAATGACAGCATCGATTGATTGAATATCTGAAAAAATACTTGATTTCAGAAAGCTTATAAATATTTCTTAGTTATGAATAATGATAAGATCCATTTTAGTATATTTTAAACAGAATGAATACGTAACAATCAGCATATTTTAAAACAGAACTTCATAATATGCAAAAAGCCCTGAATATTTATCATTGAGAAAACTGAACTTCTATCTAAAGTTTACTTAATTGATTCAATAATTTACACCAAGCAAAAGGAAATATAAAGAACGAATGATTTATTTTAATACAAGATGAACTATCGGAATTACAATAGAAAATCAATTCCGATTACCGGGATTCCAAGAAGGCATAATTAAAATGTTAGCTTTCTGAACTTGTGCTAGAATTTTTTTACAATTGAATATTTTTTTTTGTAAATATATAAAAAGACGTAAAAATATAAAGAAATGAATAAAGTACATTCAAATACCCAGTAATGAAGGTCTGTCCTACATCAACAACAGATAAATGGACAGTCCATACCACAAAATCATAAATAAATCGGCCTTCGGGTTAACTTGCTATCTACAAGAGGAGATAATAGTAAAAGAATAATATTATCCTTATATTTATACAATTTTATCGAAACTCAAAGGTTTCAAAACACAATGACGTAAATACTTATAACGGTGCGATGAAACTTGTGGTTAGTAACAATAAAAAATAGTTTTTACTCGTGCTTTCACTTCCAAAGGGAATTCTACGAAATAATAAATACGTACCTACGTTAAGAAAGTTAACTCGTAGTTTAATTTCAACAATATCCATTTTGTATCAATATTGTTGAGACTACTCGTATTGGTTCTGTGTAAGTATAAAATAAATAAATAAATATATACGGGACAAATTACACAGATTGAGTTAGCCTCGGAGTAAGTTCGAGACTTGTGTTACGAGATACTAACTCAACGATACTATATTTTATAATAAATACTTATATAGATAAACATCCAAGACCCAGGCCAATCAGAGAAAGTTCTTTTCTCCTCATGCCCTGGCCGGGATTTGAACCCGGGACCTCCGGTGTCACAGACAGTGCGTACTACCGCTGCGCCACAGAGGCCGTCACAAGTATACACCGAGGGAATACAGATGTGAATTTATTGTATGTACCTACATATTATTTGTAGGTGTATAATTTGAGAATGGCATTCACCTTTGGCGTTATGTATACTTGGATATTAGTATCACAAGTTTGAAATAACCTATTAAAACAATTACTTACACAGCTCTCTCTTTTTAGCTTACTATGTTTTGAAAGAAAACTTTTTTCTATAAAAGCAATTTACTTGTTAGTAATTTAATTGATGCGTTTATACCTAGAAGAAAACTCTTCGTATCGTAATTGACTGATCTTTATCGAATCGCAGACAAATTGAAACCTTTTTATCTTCAGATATTGTTATCCAAGTATCTGTTATGTTTCAATTACGAAGCGCTTCCAGCTTTTCGTAACAGCCTAATCAGACGGGCTATATTTATCGAAGAGAACTATTTTTTTACTATAGTACCCTTATTTCGAAAGTTAGCTTAGCTGAATCCTGATTCTTACTTCATAGTTAATAATATAAGTATGTCCTGTGGTATTCTTTGTAGATCCGTACGATATTACTTCAATAATCTTCGATATTGAAGTTCAAGTTACGTAATATTTTTTCTTAAATTAAAATTATGAACAGAACTTTTAAGCAGAGAGTTTATTTTCATAAAAGCCTTTTGACATCCTACAACTATGTATAATTTTTTATTTTATTTTTGCTTGTAATAACAATCACAATTTCTAAAAATATCCCGTCTGCAGAGTTCCTAAGCTGATGAAGTCAATCGATGGTACTTACATTAGAAAGTGCTGCTCCTATTAGGACCATCCACCCCCACCCTCCATCGGGGGGTATTAATTTTGTAACTTTCTGATATTTCTGAGTTACCATTGCGCTTTTTTCCGTAGACATTTTACGTAAATCCTTATCCATTTTGCATAATATTTATATTTTGAACGTTTATTTGTACCATGTATTATTCTTTGTCTTATCTGAAAGAGAAAAACATGATAAATAAATTGGTAATATAACGTGTTGTGTACCTTCATTCAATAACACAGATACCACATGTTTTGCTCATCGGATAATATCTATCATCGGATTTTTCCTATCTGTGTAGGAAAGTGTCAAATAACGGCTTTAGCATAATGAACAACACTCATGTGGTCTACAATAACTAGGCTTACATCGAGGAACCTCAAACTAATGATTATGGTTAACTACGATGAAAACATTATGATTAAAAACTACTTATATGAAAATATCTAAAAACCCGAGCAAGCTTGCTTACTTGGTAGGAATTAAACCTTTTTTAATAGATATTACGTTACAAAAATTGCTAAGACCTCTCAGACCTGATTAAAATGGTACTTGTATATTGAAAGGTAAAGGTGTTTTGTCTCGTTGTTTGCAGATTTCTTGTTCGTAAATATAAAAAAGAATAGGACCACTCCATCTCTTTCCCACGGATGTCGTAAAAGGCGCTTATGAACTTGGTATTCTTCTTATAGGCGATGGGCTACCAACCTGTCACTATTTGAATCTCAATTCTATCATTAAGCCTAACAGCTGAACGTAGCCTATCATTCAAAACTGCTATATATAGACGTGATTATATGAATTAATGAATGAATATTTCTTAATATGTTATTTTTAATTTGGCAGATATTTTTATTAGTACTTGTTTGTGAGATACTTAAGTGATAAAAGAAACTATCAGTTTATAACGATAAAATATACTACTACAGTTTCTTTTTTTATTTTTGTTGCTGTTAAATTGATTTGATAGTAATGTAATAATGTAATACAAGCAACTAGGGTGTGTCAACGAGTCACAGATAAGTGATTGATAAAGAAGTTCAGGATTCGACCCATTTATCTCAAGTCACACAAAAGTGTTGTGAACGGAAAAACGACATATTTAGCCGCTTGAATTTAACGCAATTTTATGTTAATTTCTTTATAAAAGTACTGTTTGATTATTGTACTTAACAATCATTTATATTAATTAAATGTACAAATTAAAAAAAAAAAACAAAGAACGTTAGTGCTCTTTTTTCTGTATTGAATTAAAATTACTTATATAATACAAATACTCGTATTGGTAAAACTTGTTTTATAAGTTGTATTTAAGGTCTGCATTAAAGTTAACTCTGACGTCTGCCTTGCTCTCTCAACATATTCTTTATAACATTATCGCAATCAGTTTTTATATCGAATTTGATGCAAATGGATCTGAAGCCGAGTATGTAAGGAATCGGCTATCGTGACACATGCATACTTTAAGGCAAGATCAAGGGCAATGGAAGACGATGGACGACTTTTTTTATCTTACTTATAATACTCATGATTGAAGCTATAGAATTAAAAATATACTGATTAAAATACTGATCACAAGTTATGAAATTAAAGATTACTCGTTACAATAATATTGCCTTGCCTTTCCTAACGTTTACTTTCACGATAAGATTACAAGAATAGCGCAGATTATTTCAAGAACGTGGTCAAAGACCGGCTTCAAACCGGATTTAATGTAGTTATTATCGAATAATTTTAATGAACAGTATGTAAAAATATAAATAAAAGATTGATTGAAGTTAAAAATAATTAAATTGAAAGCTTATGCCGTCATATATTTTTATAATTTTGGTAGCATCCATCGCTGTTTTGTTTCAGTATGGCATAAAGCAAAATAATACAACAAAGTAATTAATTCCTGGTCTTCGTTATTCTGACAGATATCTTTTGTTTATTTACCTAACCTGTGGTCTATTTGCAAAAAAATTGAGAACCCAAACAATTTTAGTTTACAGAATGCATTAATGAAAATCCCCAAAAAACTCTTAAACACTTTTCACATCAACGGTGAGATTACACGTCAATTGATATTTTCCACAACGATATCAAATAACCTAAAAATTAATATGATGTGATTATCTCCGGCAGGTATTTTAAACGTAGACCAGGTTATCTATAAATAAGGATAATTTTGCCATTGTAAACAAGTTTTAAATCAGACAAAAGATTTACTTTGCGCCCTCGAAGTAGCGAAAAAGAGCTAGGAATAAAACTAATACTGATAATATTTACGAATTTATTATCAAGTTATATATCCCACTTCGCATTATTAGTGTTGTTACCAAATTGAGGCATGTTACGCATAATTAGAGTAACAAATCATTAGTACGTGTAACGCGCGGAGCGTGAATGTGAAAGCGTTGCCGTATCAAATAACGTTGTCATAGGAACTAATATACCTACATTTATTGTAAAATATCAGGAAATGAGTAACACGTAGTTAGTGATAACGATGTTATATCCACCGAAAACAGTTGCAACTTAATGTATAAGGTTATCTTGACACGTCACTAGATATAACCGATCACATTTCGTAAACGTGTTTTATAGTGCAATCTGGGTTCTTTTATATATGATGACAATTTTCCTGTTTTATGAATCATTTATAAACTAAATAGGATGGGAATCGGTTTTATCCCTTGTTCTACACGAACTTCAAAAATAGCTAATTTTATTTTTACAATTTTTTATTAAATTTTGGCAAATTCTTTTAATTGGTATGCTGTACGAGTACACTTCGATCAAATGTGCTGCTGTTCATAATTTCAACTTTATACTCATTACTAAAATATCCACCATTAAAGCTGAGGAAGCTTTAACATGTCACCAAATTAGTTTTCTTTTTATGATTGCTTAATTTCTAATTCCCTAATTCCCTTATGCAATACCACAGCACAAGACATAATACCTATATTGTACTCAGTAAAAATTCATAAAGACATAACATTAAACACGGGATGTGAATCACAAGTTTGTATTGCAATTATCATAACAAAGGCCCGTGCTCACTGCGACGTCACTCATGACGACATTCGATCATAATCGGGACATTATAATAATGTCACGAACATTTATTTAACACCCGAATTTTGTTTTGCTGTGGTTTTAAGTGGAGGATATTATTTTAATATATGACAATTTTAACGCCAAAATGACGGCTATGTGGTTTCTGGTACTTTACAATAGGATCACTCTATCTCTTTCCCATGGATGATGTAAAAGCGACTAAGGCAGTGAGAATCCATCTAGCGCAGCTTTTACTATGATCTAATATTGGTTAGGTTACCCCGTTAAGGTTGCCATGGTTACACGGAAGTTACTTTGTGTATAAATCTGACTTAGAAGGAAAAATACCAACGCTAGAAGATAGTTCTGCGTGCTACATATTTAACAAATGAAAAAAAATATATTTTTATCAAAATAATAAATATCGTTGTTTTAGTAAAATAAGAATTATCAAACATAGGTCAAATGAGTAAATTTTTGCAGCTTTATTCTTCTTCCTCTTGTTGTTAGTTCCGGTTACATCTCTATCTTTCTAGAGAGTCCGGGGTGCGCCTTTACGGAATGAATTGGGTGAGTTACGAAGCAAGGGAACTCAACTTATATTAGATCATGGTTACTCATTCAATTACCTGAATGTGCAGGTTTCCCCATGATTTATTTCCTCATCGAAGAAGCACCGGTTAGTACTCAAACTAATGTATATAACTCAGAAAGGAGTCATTATTACATCGCCACATTTGAACCTGTGGCCAACACGCATCCTATGCGCCGGGCACCTATACCGTTCGACCGCCGACGTTCGATGCAAGTTATTCGATATTTAAATATTTTTCTTTTAAAATTTTATGAAGACTTGCTGCTTATTCAAAGTATTTAAAAAATGTATTATTTTTTTATATAATTTAGGTGATAAATGTTAACAAGAACTGAACACTTTTTAAATTGATTATATTACTAACCAGTTCAAAGGCATTAGTTTAACCTTCATGAGATAGATAATTGGCCTATCATGAGATAACAATTCATAAATATTCGATAATTAGGCTAAAATATTCAAGGAACTTGATAACAATGCAAAATCTTCCACCACATGGCAATATACGCGTTAGTAAAAACGAAATATGTAGGCAAAAATATAATGAAAATGATTGAGAATCAAAATATATAGTTTTTTTTATTAATAATTTACAAAAAAACGTTAAAAAATAACGGTTAAATATAAAA
Source organism: Amyelois transitella (assembly GCF_032362555.1). Classification (NCBI taxonomy): domain Eukaryota; kingdom Metazoa; phylum Arthropoda; class Insecta; order Lepidoptera; family Pyralidae; genus Amyelois; species Amyelois transitella. The sequence continues at coordinate 5,844,690 of NC_083506.1, read as the reverse complement.
TGTGGAAAAAAGACTTACTTAGTTCATATTTTCAGTCACAATTTCTTTTATGTTTAATCTATCACTTAACTCTATGTCACTAAGTTTGGGTCATCTAAATAAAATATAAATATGTCTGTCCGCATTGGCTTCACAGCCGTCAATGGACAATGACACGTTGTACAGACCGCAAACATGCGATAAAAACTTCGTAATTTTATAAGTACGTATTACAACGTAAAATGTGCCATGTGATTCCCGGCTCTTCGGGATAGGACAATGGGAAAACATGAAAATATCAAGTATTTTTCTATGGATCACAGCTGTTAATATGTAGCAATACTGTAAGGTATATAGCTGTATCCTTTCCAAATTTAGATAAACAATACAAATATACTAAAGAATACCATGGTTTCTCGCAGATGATAGCAGCAGCGGCGACTATTCGTAATTAAAGTTTCGGCCAGTTTCCCTGTCCACAGGGTTATGGAGGTCAGACGGGAGTTGTAACATGTCTTCTTCTTAATTCCAAATTGCTCGTGGCAGATTTTAAGACGTCTGGTAGTCTTAAAACTACAATTTTTTTAACAGAAATTTCTTTATATATAATTTTATTAGCTCACACATAAATTATGGAAACACCATAAAAATTATTAATAAATATTGATGAGCTTGCATTAAGGGAGTTCAGAATGTGGAAAGAAGTATGGAGGGATCATAGCAAGAAGAAAGATGTAGTCTCTGCTTACATAAAATGACGCCGATTTAACTTATGTAAAATATGTGTGTGTATTTTGCTTCACAGTCACTTCACAAGCATCATGTGAATTAACCATCTAATTTACCCACACAGTCATTACAGTATTAGTGACGTCACAAGCAACAGGTTGTAACCGCGTAATGTTGGTTTGTGCTGTAAAGTACATACTCATGAAAATTTGTGATAATAGTTCGCGGGCCATGTGTTTTATATGTCAAAAATTATTATGGTCGTTCTTTTAAACATGGAACATCTGTTCGTGAAAATTAAAATTAACAGAACTAGTGAATTACTTTAAGCGGTAATAATATCTAACTAGAAATCATCTATCCACATTACGAGTATTACGTCTAATCGTTTTTTTTTTTCCTATTTTTCTTCAAATAACAGTAAAATCATATTTTGTAAAGTTTATCATAGAAGTTCATAAGAATCAAACTTTATAAATTAAGTGAAGAAATAACTATTTTTTATTTATTTTAGGTCATTGTGCTCATGGAAAGATGTTCTTCCAATGCGAGAGGCTATCAAGTTTGATAGAATATAGCTACATTCAGTATCAAATAATAAAAAACGCATACAAAAATATCTTAATCATTATTCATTAATTCATTCATATAAAAGAGCCAGCAGTCTTGGAAGTGAGATAGGCAACGTTCAGTTAATTGGCTAAATAATTAAATATTTCAAAATATAAAATTAATAATAGTAGATGAGTTTAATGTTTAATCATAAAATTGCCTATATTGTACATAGGAAAATCATACGTCATTTTAACATAATTTAAAGATGAACCTTTAAGCATCTGATTGGATGTGTTGTAAAAAGAAGTTATTTTTAATAAAACGCGTAGTTTGCTTTGTCTTCTGAGGATAAGATAGTTATGTTTTGAATTCAATATATAGTGATAAAAATTGTTTTCGACGCGACAGTTTATATAATTGAAAATAATAAACGGTGAGGTCACAAAGACAAAGTTACAAAGAACGATTTAGGTAACTAATAAAATACTTCTTTGTGCTTTTGTACTTTAGTCAACTTCTACTTATAGTACTCGCAGTGGTCTATTTATTTAACCAAACATTAAATACCTTAATATAACAATAAAATTTGATTGATTCAATATTTATTGTTATATTAAAATATCTTAATATAACAATAAATAAAGAAATCGCTAGAAAAAAATACATGATATATCTAGAGTAAACTAACGACCTTGAAGGAAGTAATGTGTTTTTTTTTCGGATTTGTTTCAGATCTTTACGTAGATCATATAGAAAATGTAGACCCTGCCTACCTCTCTAAGAAAGAGGGGTGATTTTAATTTGTACCTCTAAAGGACGTCCACGGCTCAGCTCTCGTGATATTATTATGTAAAGATGAAAGAAAAAGGCTATATAGCCTTTAGTCTTTTAAAGACTGTTGGCTCTGTCTACCATGTAAGGGATAAAGACGTAATTAAATGTATCTATGTTTGAAAGAAAAGCAATAAATAAAATGATAACCGATTACAGTTCGTTACGAACTGCTAACTGGCTGCTAATGGATTCACCAACTGGACCTTTGCCAAGAGTACGTGGTTGGAAACTTTTAGAGAAAACATGTATCATGGCTGCATTTTATAAATTTATGTCCCCTTTCGCGTATGGCCCCTTGGATAGTTTAGTGTTCAAAGATCATATGTGTAGAGCAGTACTCTAACTACCTTAAAGTAAGAATTATTCATTAACGTTAATTTGTGGCAGTTAAATTTGAGTCAGTTACATATTTAAAACTGTAAAAATACAAAAATATGTTAAAAGTATTTAAGATTTACTGAGATTCCTTATTGATATAGTGATAGTATATATCACTTATTAATAAATAAGTAGGTGTGTTGAACAAAAGAAGTAAAACAATACAGTAGAATAGAAGAATGTTTTTGTATCAAAAAAATGCCATTACAAAAACTAAGTGTCTACTCTTTTTTTATCAAACCCATGTTCTTTTAAAATGTGAGAAAATTATTTATAAGTGTGTTTACACTAAGTATAAATATTTATGTTTTTATTGCTCGGTTAAAGTTTAACCCATAAAAGTAAATTTCTTATATTATCTTCGATATTTTATCATGATAAAAAACTCACCGTATGCTTTATATAAAATATAGACCATTAATCCCAATAGATTTTATAAGAAAGAACAGCACAGAACGTCCCCTTACTGCAAAAACCAACTAAGTGCATGAAATTAAGTTTCGAGAAATTGACGTTTAAAGGTTTGCACTGTCAAATCACTATTAAGATTGTAACCTTTCAAGAATCTGTTCATGTATTTCTAATACTTATTTATTAAGCTTTAAAGGTAATTAGTACAATAAAAGCAAATCCTCGAAATACTAGAATAAATTAAGGAATTAGGGCGAGAGGTGGTGCAAATAAATGGTTTTTACTGTAAAGATTTTTTAACTTTACTACTTAAGTGCCCTAAATATTACTTAATATTGGGTTAGTTGCTTTTAATTTAATATTAAAATAGACCATAACTCACTAAAATGTTACAAATATGTTGGTAAAACGAGTTTAAAACACAATTTTGTCGGCCTTAATACTTTATTATGTATAAAAACAATACCAAATAGTACAATCGTCATCATCAATGTTGTTAAAATAAAAAAACTATTCTTTATTAATTTAACATAACCAAAATCAAATAAAAAACGTCATACAAAAAGTCTGCAGTTTTAGTGGCTGATTCGTTTAGGTCTGAAGATCCTCTACTGTTATCATCTGAAATATAAAATGTGCATAAGTAGTTGTTCTCTGCTAACTTGCAAATACATACATGCATACATACATAAAATCACGCCTCCTTCCCGGAGGGGTAAGCAGAGACTATCCCTTTCCACTTGCCACGATCTCTGCACACTTCCTTCGCTTCATCCACATTCATAACTCTCTTCATGCAAGCTCGGCGGTTTCGGGTACTCTTGACCTGAACCAGGACGACCTTAATTTGATACGTTCGTCTAGGTCTTTCCACTCCGACCTTTCCCTCCACACTCTCCTTGTATATCTGCTTAGTCAACCTGCTTTCATTCATCCTCTCCACATGACCAAACCATCTTAACATACCCTTTTCTATTTCTGTAACTACATTTCACATCATCACATCACAACATTCACTTATCACGCTGTTCCTTATCCGGTCACTCAATTTCACACCCAACATACATCTTAACGCTTTCATTTCCACTGCATTTATTCTGCTTTCGTGCTTCTTTTGCCATACCCAACTTTCACTCCCATACATTAATGTCGGGACCAACACGCCCCTATGCACAGCCAGTCGAGCCTTTTTGGATAGTTTCTGACTGCTCATAAAGGCATGCAAAGCTCCATTCACCATGTTCCCCGCGTTCACTCTCCTTTCAATATCACTATCACACTTGCCATCTGATGTAAACTTTGATCCTAGATATACAAACTCTTTCACTTGCTCAACTTTTTCTCCTCCAATCAAAATATTACATACTGTCATTTCGTTTTCCATTTCAAAAAATCAGTGTTTTAGTTTTACTTACGTTCACTTTCATTCTTTTCTCTTTCAAAGCTTCATGCATACAGTTTATCATCTCCTGTAACTTTTCCGCTGATGACGCCAGTATAACCTGATCGTCGGTATAGCGCAGACATTTGACGAGTAACTCATTCATCCTTAATCCACTTTCAGACTCTTTCAAATCTATCAAACAACTATCCATAAATAGGTCCTCGGCCGCTTCTCCAACACAAATTGAAAAGGCAGTACAACTGACTAGCTAATACGCCTTGTCCTGCTTTTAGCATCTCGACCGACACTCCAGACATAACCAGCAGCCTTACCCGCTTTCAAGTGCTTTCACAATTTCGAACATTTCAATTTCGCCTTCCATCTCATTCTCTTCTTCTTCGCTATATCATAAATTTTTAATATTTCCTTCCTTTTTTTCAAATAAACTTTCAAAATACTCCTTCCATATCTTAACACACATTGTTCTCCTTTCACAACGCTACCATCCTGGCTTCTGATCCTGGTCAGCTCTCTGGTTGTAGTTTTACCTTGGGCTAACCTTACGGATTTCCAGAATACTTTCAGAACTTGCAAATATTCTATTCAATACATAAAATGAATGAACCGATTTAGATATGAAAAGACTAGGAGTCGTCGAAAGCCTAAAAGGCGAGTTAAAGTGAGGTAAGGTGACAGGAGATATGATGCATCATCTCTCCTGTCACCCCAGATGGATAGACAGACAGACGGACAGCGGAGGCTTAGTAATACGGTCCCGTTTTACCCTTTGGGTTCCCTAAAACCCTATAAAAAACCCTAAAAATGATGTACACATATAAATTCACTTTCAAAACCTAACAACTATAGACATTCATTTAAATATCTTTAATTAGCAAATAAATAGCATAGTAACATATATCAAATCTTATCATAAGCACTTATACGAGCACTTACGGTCAACTCCGATGGGCTAGATTCTTCCGCATTTACACTGACTGGGTAGGTATTATTATAGTCACCTAAAAATAAACGATCATCATCACATGCACATTCTTATGTTAGTAGATATAAAAACTGTTGTAAAATATTGTTAACTAGCTGTGCAAATGTGTGCACCGTAATAGGATTAGTTCCTGAGATTATCGCGTTCAAACAAACAAAGAAACAATCTCTTCAGCTTTATAATATTAGTATGATTAAACAAACAAAATAAGCCTTCCCGCCACCCCAGGTCGCACGTAAGTAGGTATTTATCTTAGTAGATGAAAAATTATTTATCGTCAGAAATCATCGGTAAAGTACCTACATGCGTATTATAATATTGTGCTATAGTTAGGTGTAATACAATCAAAATATAGATCATAATAATACATTCCGTTTCAATTTACTAACTAAGTAACAAAATCATTCTTACAAAAATCTAACCTAAAATAATTACATAATGATTTTACTTACCCGCTTTTTTCGTATTATTACTTTCTCCACATACAAGGTTTAACATTTTTCTAGATCTGGAACTCATTACTATAAAATTATACACACAAAACAGCAAATTTAACGATTCAACGCAGACGCACAGTAAGAGTGACGGTTGAAACGCGACTTACACGGTTTTTGTTGACGGGCTGAATGAAATCAAAGTTCAAAGCTTACAAGTAAAGCCAACAAAACTATTTTATTATATTTTTCTTGTAGATAATATTTATTTACGAGGGAAATATGAATCAGTAAAAAGGACTAACAGACTATTAAATATTTCGTAAGTAGGTAACACAGAGAATTTAATCTAACAAGTAACTGCTAAAAGCTTGCTAGTATTGTTAAGTACATTTTTGCAGTACTTGAATAATTTTTTTTTGACAAAATTTAACATGCCAAAACCATTGAAAATACGATAACTGATCTTTTCTGTAAATTTTATTTAAACATTTTATTTAACCACTACACATTATTGTTTTACTGTACAATATTTTCAAAATTACATTGTAAGATATCTTAGCGAAAAGCTAAATCAGTAATGAAGCGTCATATCAAAAAACGGGTTTTACCAGCGTATAGAGCTTGAAAAGGAGATTATGCAGGTGCACTTAACTCAGTTTTGACAAAAAGTGACTTTAATTGGTTTTTGCAGTAAGGGGACGAGAAGAACAAAATACTATTTTTTTAATGTTTGAAATGAAAACTGTGTTAAAAATAATTACTTACCGGTAACTAAAATGCATTGAATAAAACATATTAATATTTGAAAATGTAACAAATGTATGTATCACGCTATCAACAGCTGACTTCGTATCCTTCTCATTCTAAAGGATAATCTTAGCTTCTTGCCCATGACCAGTTATCTAATCTGATAAGATAGAGGACAAACCTAAATATCAAACCTTCAATAGTTGCATAGAGATAGCAGCCATTAAATACCAATATTTTATCAAAATCACGTGTAAATAATGTGCACGCAATCTTTTTGTAAATTAACATAAATGAAAAATGGTCAACTAAGGTCAACAATTAGGTCATTAGAAAATTATGAATAAAAAAATGAGAAGTAAAATAATAATGAAAAAAAAAACTAACAATTTTAACTCATTTACTCTTAACCTACAGAATACTCAAGCAATAGTTATAAGTCTCATTAATTTGAGGGCCCTAAGGAATTTTATCATTTTCTCTCCCTTTCGACGTCTGTCCCGATTATATCCTTACCCTACTCGAGAGAGAGTAGCCCGGGCTGCAATTTTTGATCATGATACGGATAAGGACAGTCAGATTTGAGTAAGTCTAACCGCCGCTACCTTTGCACGGGAACCTAACCCATATTGGATCATAGGTATCCCATGGCCTCAATGTAAAAGCCCTAAAATAAATTAAATAACATTGAGACAAGCAATTCCGATTTATTATGAATCTACATTATTTTAAACTTTTTCTGTTTGTTTCTGTTTAATGATGAAAAAAATATTCTATTATTTGTTTTTTAGTTCCTAGCTTATTATTTAACAAAAAAGTATCGCAATAACATCATCATATTATTCAGACATAGACATTATATCTGGTTCAAAGTCTAAAAGCTATCAACCGAGGTATTTTTTCAAACAGTTTTTATGAAATAGAAGTTATCTCTATGTCATGAAGGTCGCTGAGTGAATAATTTATTTTATATAATGGCCTTCGTGGTTTAGTCGTGTACAATAAATGTAAATTTTTGCCCATATTATGTATTCAATATGTTCTAATAAATGACATTGTAATAAGCTGATAAATATTTTTATTACATCCAAACCAACACATCAATATTTTAATATGTATTGCCATCCGTCCGTATTATTCACACAAATTTTATACGTTACACGATGGGATAGCAATCTGACACTATTTGAATCTCAATTCTATTATGAAGCCAAACAGCTGAACGTGGCCTTTCAGTCTTTTCAAGACCGTTGACTCTGTCTACACTGCCAGGAATATAGACGTGGTTACATGATACCGGGAATCACACGGCACAAACAGAACTATGTGCCATTTGTTATAAATGTAACTGAATCGATATTACGAAGATAAACGCGGCAGTTTCCAGCCAGCAGTCGCTTACAATACCGTACGGCTTACCAAGAAAGGGATGTACCCGTGACACAGCCAAATTAACGAGGCCCTCCTTAACTGGGAATTTACATAGGTATGCATGTTCTAGATACTACTGTAGAAGTACCGACTGGATTTAGTGCCTCGAATAGTTTGAGAACTCCAGCTTTAGGCACGCTCTTAGACTGTAATTAAAGACTAGCTTCTTTTGTTTATTGGATTAAATTAACAGTAAATAAATATGTATCAAATAATGTAGATACATTTTTTTGGAACTCTTACGGTGAGGGAATCGTAAGTAAACCTGCACATCCAGGCAGTTGGATGGTATCTATGATCGATATTTTGTAACCCTTCAAAGGTAGAGAGGGTAGATGGAAGCCCCTTCATGTATAAACCTGATTTTCCCAAACCAGGATCTATGAATAAGAAGACTTCGTTAAATTTAACATATTATATAATCACGATCGCGTGTCTGTCTAATCTCACATAACATTCAGACTGGAAAGTGGAAAGTCTTTCTAAACGTCCAAAACTAAACATAGGTTGTTATAGATATACAGCTCATTTAATGCAGTTCTAATAAATACTACGTCATAAATGCAGTCATGCAGACAAGAACAGTAAATAAGTACGAAAAAATATAAATATTAACTTAGTAGGTATTAAAAAACATAATTTAAAATATTTCCTCAATTTCTAAAACGAAAACTTTTGCCAAACAAGATATCAGTTGCAAATTTTGAAGGAAATGAGGACTGGGTAACTTAAATTGAAATTAACTTTAGTATCGATTAATTGATTTATTCGTTTAAGTATTCAATTTCGGGACCGTTGTAAGGCATACAGAATGGTTCTGTAGGAAGCTTAGTACAGAATTCGATTCAACTAATGCCCCCTAATCCAGGACGGTGGCACACAAATGGATGCATTCCGAAAGGCCATGTGCAATTTGCAGTTGGTGATTGATGATAATCCCCGCTGCATCTGCGGACGAAACAATGCACTTGTCTAGCACGAGAAATGGATTTTTTTCACTGTACTTATTTCAACGAAAAGTCTATAGAAATATTACACTATTTGTCATGAATCTGGTAGAAAAATCGAGCATATGTTCCGCGTCCAGTACAATCAACTGAAATTATTAGTTATTTCCTTATTATCTACTTTACTGCATATAGTTATATACTTTTTGATGCTTTTACGGTGAGGAAAAACACCCTGAGGAAAACTTAATAACAGAATGTGATACCATGATCCAATTTTGTCTGATTTACTGATATTTATCAGGTACTCCTTTTTGAATCATAGTCATAGGTTTTCCCGGTTAGTGTCTGATTTTCCCAGAAAGATTTGAGCTTCACATGAACAAAATTAACGGGATTATGAAAATGGTACATAGCAAATAAGTAATTAACAGAACTGCATTTCCAGCTACCTGAAATCTATCAATGCATGTTTTATCACGAAAATACTGAGCCAAAGTAGGATAGTACGAGTAGTTCCTTAATCTATAGCTTCATCCGTATAAGCCAGTCAAACTGTTAATAAGCCACATACACGGTCTTAAGGGATACAACGAGATTTGTATCGAGTCGTGTGCTCGTACGATGCGGTGTAACGAACTATTAATACCTTGGGATCACAATTTGCAGGTATTATGACTATGAATGGGGAGCATCAAGCTCATTTATTGAACATTGTGTTAGTGCATTGAAAGTGTACAATAGACGGATTAATAATTAAATTGAAAGTACAATTTAATTAGGTACCTGGACGTTATTTGAAGCTTGACTCCTGTGGGACAAGTTAAAGGTAATGTGTATCCATTCAACGTTTTGGGATAAATATGAATGTAAGTAATATTTTTGTAAAAAGAAATATATAAGACTAAGTGCTTAAATTAGTAACGTCTTAAAACCACGCTTCGTTCAGAAATCAGAAAAAACTGAATTACAATCAGCCGGCGGCATTAAAAGGACGGGTCGTCTCGGAATGTTGCTAAATCTTCCGAGATGCGCTATAGGAAATGTTCTCTTTATCTTACACGATCCTGCTTCCGAACGTACCTTCCGCCCCCGTTCCGCCCCAGCGCACTATACACCGGAACTGACAAGGATTTATTTAAATAAAACATGGCTACATTTTTCTGGCTAGATATTATCATGTAAGAACGTACTTACGCGATTGTTGAAGTAAGCGACTCGTTATTGTAAAAAGCAACGGTGATTTATTTTTAGTTTTAAATGGAAATGCGAGAATAAGGATATGAAATATATATGTTGTTTGAAATTATTTAAAGGCAATATAAAGAAACTTTCTCTACATATCTGTATTTCAAAACTTAAGGTTCGTTTAGGACTGCTACTAGATAAACTTAACTGTATTTATCATATTTAAATAATATTATTAAGATTCAACATATGTACATCAAGAAGGTGGCTATCCTTTGATTCCATTGATGCGCAAACAAGTGCATGTAGCCATAGGAATAAAAGCGACTTGTTTGGTGAACGACTAACTTTTTGAAAGACCAACTTTGTAGACGGCCGTACATTCGTGGTTTTTACTAAAATGTTAACAATACCGTCTGATTCCCTTTCATATATTTTTTCGCTCCTGTGTCGTTTAGCAATTAAAAGAAAATCATAAATCTAGTACGAGTAGTAGGTATAATAATATGTCCGAGAGTAATATATAAGTTACTTTACTAATAGGCATATATTGTTTTCAGATTACATATGTATTCTCTACATCCAGTTAAAAGACCAAGAGCAAATAAAGAAAAGGCGGATCTTGTATATAAAGTAAATAAAAAAATAATTTTAAATCCGTCCCAAATACCATGTTCAATGCACATATACATGTACTAATCGACAAATGAATAGGTTGTTAATTTTTACCTGTTCTCAATTGCACTATGTTTCTGGGTACTTCAAATTCAAATAAATCGTTTCATAGTAACATAATTATTACAACTTCTTACTTTTAATAAAAAGCTACAAGTTGTAAATTTCCGCAGACTGCAAGCACGTAATTTCTATATATACATATTAACGATGCAACTATTCAATAAATAACCGAAGTTTACACAAGCAGACTCGGCAATTCTGTCAACATTATACCTACACAGTACAGCTTTGATGTCAGCGATTCTAGTTGACCTATTCATTGATCTCTCGTACAATTATTGGAGCTTGCAGTGCATAGACACGTTCGAAAGCTGATAGAGGGATGAGGGAATATATTTTAGTACAAACATATAAACGTACAATTTTGTTTTGCAAATGTTTAGTTCGGGTCCACCGATAGTTCTGTATAAAACAGTAGTGTTCCGATATTTTCTATAATTCTTAAATAATTATTGATTTAGAAATTATTCGTAAATATTTCGTTGAGTTCCTTTCTTTGAAATAAAGATAATTATGTAATTTCAAAGTTCAATAAAAAAGGCGGTCTAAACCTACCGCAAATCTTTTTAACGTAACTAAGGAAATGGAGTAGTAGGTAAATGAAGATAATCATGGATAAATTACAAAATTTAAAATATTTTTCATTCTGCTTGCTTGCCATAAAAGAAATAATAATTAAAAAATAAAACAAAGTTTATTGATTTAAAAGTAGTATTAGTAGTAGTAGTTTAAATCTTTAAAAACGTTTTGAAGATTTAAGAGAATTCAACTTATAAATATGATGTATTTCGTTCGGGACTACAAATCAGACCACCCAAACTGTCGATAGCTGAAAAGCTTGTCCTCATTCAAAGTAACAGTAAAATTATAAATATATGTTTTTGTGGCAAATGCGACTGGTGGTATGTACCTTGTACTAAATCGGAGACGTTCTAGCAGAAGGTCAGGTCAAGAATACCTAGCTTGCATGAAGAGAATTATGAATGTGGATGAAGTGAAAGGAGTATGCAGTGAAGCGGAATAATATAGTTTTTACCTACCCCTCCGGGAAAGAGAGTTTTGTATGTATATACTGATGGCCTAGGCGCCACATTTCCTGCCAAGAATTCTAGAAGTGCCTACGGACATACTATATACTAAGAGTGATGTCGCATACATTCATGACTGTACGTGTATCCGAACTGCTCCAAGCCGTTAACTACAGTGTACACTAGCACTAATCACTTAAGTGGGAGCGTGCGGTTGACAGCACCAAAATCCAAAGGAGACTCTCTATCGGCGTAAATTTACAATCAGATACTAACAGTATCGATTTTGATATAGGTATGTATATCTCATCGCAATAACTTAAGCAGATACATCTTTCCTGCATTCGTCTTTAGCTTCAGCCACATCATAACACTCTTCAAGAAAGCGCGACGTTTAAGTATTTTATAATAATATTTTTTAATGTAATAATAATTTGTTCGAAAAAAATATATTTATTTAGGTTTATGTCTAGGTTTCGCTAGGAAATCCCCGATTTGATCTAGCTGCGTTCTACGTAAAGCTTTTCCCTTTCAAGCAATTGAATAATATGACTACAGAAATATCATATCGTGTTTGAAACAAGAATGTCACCATCGTATATCGCACGCAGTTTTTTATGCAATTTTTTTTTCCAATAAAAACATTTAAGAAAAATATTATAATATTATAACGTCAATAGTGTCACAACAATTTTTGTAATCTTACATTACCACCACTTTTGTAATCTTACATTACTCCGAAATCTTTGTTATTTGCCTAATCACATCTCACAAAGATGTTCAAACTCTCTATTACAGTTGTACATTAAAGTCTTATAATAATTATGACAGATTTGTATAAATAATAAACCTGAGTAAGCAAGTACATTTAGTTAATTAGGCTTTACGACTTTATGCGGCAGCCTCTTCATTTTCTTAAAGATAACACATATCATTAACTTTGTTTAGTAGTTTGGCTTACTTATAATATGACTGTATCATTCAGCCATTCAGCCGAATATTGCCTTTTAGACTTTTCGAGACTGTTGTTTCTGCTGACCACTTAGGAGATTTTATTATATACGAGATTATATGTATGTATGTAAGTAGTATTTTATTTCTGAGTTTGAATCCAAATAATTATTTTCTTTTATTCATAACTAGATACCTAATGTCTATGCCCACACTAAACAATGTAAAATAATAATATAAAGGTTCACTCATGTGGATGTAACTCAAAAATAAAAAATGTCTGTACAGTGCATCCCCACGCAAAACTTGTGCTTTTACCGTACATAGAACAAAGAGGTAATAACTCCCCCCTCTCGAAACTCCTTGCAACAAGTAACTGCTCCATGGCTACGAAATGGCCAAGTCCATTGATGGCCAGAAGGTGTGTAGTTTCTGAGAAGTTTCCAGGAAAACTTTCTAGCGGCACGAATCTTTTTGAGAAAAAACGGACGCCGTTTATACCCTCGCCGTTTTCTTTATTAACAAAAAATGCACAGGACATTTTTGTATCGTCTCGCAAAGTGTGGTTGTAAAATGCATAGTTGAAAAAAAAAGACATTAAAATATTTTTTAATTTTGTTGACTTGTGAATTTTATACAATGTGCGTGTACTTACAAAAGTGCTATTTTAATAAGTATTACAGTAACTCAAATATACTTGTGAAGTTACTGTGTTGTTCAGTCACTTCAAAATAATAATTTTCTGTATGTTTTATATTTAACTACAATTGTTTTTTGTTCAAAAATAATACATTGCTACATATTTTTTTTATCTATTTCGGAGAGAAAGAGATACAAATTTTGTGGGATTCAATGATATTTGCATATTTTGTACCACGCAACGCTAGATCTAGTGTATTCTTATAATAATTGTCTTTTTCATAAACACCCGGATCTTTATTTCAAAACATACAAAAGCTATCTAATCAAATGTCCAAATATAAAATTACTTACCTATAAAACATTTGTTATCAACACTTAAAAATTAATTCTTTAATTTTCGTGTCTCGAATCTGGATATAACTAGATTTTATAAATGTTGTCTCTTTTTTCCTATGGATCGAATTTCATGGTTTGTTATATAAATATACATACTCATGTGTTCTAATTTCAAAATAAATACGTTTCTTGTAGATAAAGATAATTTTACATGATAGTCTTAACATTTAATTAGGTAAACATAATTAAAGAATGTTATTATAAAAAATATAGTGTATGCTTACATAGTATGATATAGTATGTGTGAATTAAAAGTTTTATTATATTAATTTGTGCAATATTACAGCCGTTTATATTGAATATATTTTTTTAATACATTCTCTGGTTGGTGTTTAATAATCATTTTTTATTATGTTGTGATACCGTATTCAAACCACTATTACAATCATTATTGAGTTCAAGTATGATACGAGTACATTTCTGAAATACTATTCTCATATTGCAGTAAGTTAAGTACCCATTATGTCCCTCCACTTGTACGAGGGTACAATAACCCAATGAGTGGAGAGCACCGAGTGGGGTCTTATGGTAGCCGTGTCCTCAATTTACCTTATTTATATCATTCTATATATTTAGTACGAAAATTGTTAAAGATAAATATTAATTGAAATAAATCTGGTTTGAGTTATAAATATCTTTGTATTTGTTTGAAAACATTTAAGCAGCAAATAATAGATGTTGTTTCGCTCTTCTTAAGGGACAAAAGTTATATTTCAAGTGCAGCCACTAGTCATTACTAGTATTACCTACTTAGGAGACATTCTTGCCTCTAAGGTTCTGGGTTTTATCCATGATCAGGACATTATAGAAAATAACCATTTTAAATAGGCTGCTCTGAAGACTAGCGTCTTTAAACTTAATGTTATCAAATTAAAGTTCTATGTATTGACTTCATATTCACGGATATAAAATCTTACATCTCATAAATCTTTTAATGTACAAATTAATTCCCCACTTCATTGACCAAACTAATCACTGGATATACCTGGCTTGTCCTAATGTCAAGTCATTTGCAGTACATTATGTCGCTAGCACAAAATAAAGACAGTACGCAAAAGGCACAACACGCATATTATAAAAAAAATTGCGAAGTGAAAAAAAAGATAAACATGTTCATCTAAACTAGCGTATTCATTTGAAAGTAATCTTATCAAAAGGGGACTTACGAGTACATAACGTATTTGTATTATTTCATTACTATAAGTAATTTTTTTCATCAAAGTACTTAAATGGTATAAATATAATTAATTTTTTAGATTCATAATTACATAAAATCAAATGATCTCTGCATACTTCTTTCGCTTCATCCAAATTCACAATTCTCTTTGGTGCAAGTTCATCGGTTTAGGGTACTCTTCATTACATTCGACATAACAGGTACCTTGTGCCATTAATGATGGAAATAATTATAAATAAATAATAATGTCAGTTTGGAATCAAATTAAAGAATTATTCATATTTTAAAATATTTTGTTCTTTAAACGTGTTTTTTATATTAAGTTTTTATAGTCACATTTCAACTATAGGTACTTTTCTGCACCCTATTTATTCTGTGCCACTATTCAGCAATGTGGAGTTATCCTCAGCTTTGCGGGTAATTGACGGTCAGTGAAGACCATCTGAGACCACCCTTGTGTATTAATATGTCTATATTAATTACCCCGTGTAATTACTAAAGGAAATTTCAATTGTATTACTGGTGCAGTGATTGCTGTTATTGTTTGAATTTAATTGTGAAGGTTTTGTTAGTTTAATTAATAGCTAGACTACAATCACTATGAGAAAATCTAACAATTTTAGTAGTCAATACTTCTTTCTGTAGAAAATGAAATTAATTTGTAAACGTAAACTTTGGTCACAATTTTCTGTTTTACCAGCCTCTCGTTTTGGAAGCGATTTTGTAATATTTTCTATTTATTTTCAATATTAAAATTATTGAGTTCCAAAAAGAGGTGTTCACTATCTTTAAATATTATTTAATTGTATTAAGTAAATCAATTAACAATTATTCAAATGTACAATGTAGGAATCTGTCCGTGATTCAATGGTGTTGCAATATTCAAAAATCGGTAGCTATTTCCAGGAGTACTGAATGGTACTCAGCCAGAACTAGGCTTTCCTTTTAGCATATGTATTATTAACAGATCACAAAGAGCGTTCTGGCTTCACCACCTATACCTATCGACTAAGAAGAAACTGGTACTTCAATATTATTTATGATTTAGTATACATAGGCTGATTGACCAGACGTCATGATTTAAGATTTTCTTTTGTAAACACAACAGAAGTTAAATTAATGAACTAGGTACTCGTTCAAGGTACTCCGGAAAAAATTAGTAAAATACTAAATTTGTGGAAGGTTTTGGAGATCTATGTACATTTTATAGTACCGTTCATCACACTTACTTTTCAAAAGATGCAGATACCAGAATTTGTAATGTTTTCACATTCATGTCTTTTGTCCTGTGAAATGCTAAAAAAATCAATTGAAATCGACTGTGACCGTTCTCGCAATATTTCAACACAAAGTTTCGCTTACAATTACAAACTTTACAGGACATCATATACCTCCCAGTATGTGGTAGGTCGTGTGTGTTTGCTGATCGTTCCGAAGTTAAACCGAACTATTTTGAGAGCTCTACCGGAGTCTCGTACTTTTATAACGCAATAACCCTGTCTCCTTGTGATATTGCTCGTACTCAAACTTGCAGGAGTACTTGAAACGTTACAAGTTTTGTATGAATCACGTATGGGATGATATAGTATATAGAACAAAATGTTTTCTTTTTTCAATATTATTTTTATATCACTTTAATTTATAGTGTATAATAAAACATTTGCTTTGCTTTATATCTGCAATCGTCAAGTCGTTCTGGTCTATTTAATACCTATAACCCTTTTCACTAATTGTTTATTTATTGTAGTTTTATATATATTTATAATAATTATTTTATTTTGTATTATGTATAGGTATTAATAAATTTATTTAGTTTGACCCCACATAACCCCACGTTCTCCGTCAGACCCAACGATTTACTGGTAGATAACGCTTCTAGCATTTGGTCCATCACTTGTTTGCGTATATATGCACTACCACCTTATACATTTGTATTTCGTATAATAAATAAATATTTAAGTAAGTGTAATATTCACGATATATCTTGCAAATATATCCTGAACAGTACACATACCGTATCCCGCGATTCTCGTTTCGCAGTATCTATTTAGGGGCATTCAATATTCTGCAAAAAATATTTAAAAGGAAAAATGAATCCCAGGTCAGTCTTAATTCCATTAACTCAAATTTTTGATTTGGTGCTTTAAGCAAGTCCACACCTCATACAAGTACAGTATGTAATAAAGTACGGTCGGCAGTGCCCGCCCATAATAGCGGCTATTTCCCGTTTTCTTCCGAGTTCAATGGCTCGCCGCACCGTCTCGGTCTACTGTGTTTTTCTGTTTTATTACCTGACCGTACACTTAACAGTTACGGTAGAAACGTTAAGACAAAGCTTTAGGTAATATTTGTGTTAATAGAATTAAATAAGTAGCATTTTTCAATTTAAATTTATCGAAGTATTTTTTCATACTTACCTAGATTGATGAAATAAAATTATCTGGAAAAAGGTAAAGAGAGCCTGTGGTCGAATCGGTAAGGTGCCTGGTTAAAATGCGTGATGCGCAGAAAAGCACAGGTTCAAATTCCACCTCGGCCATGCCACCAATGACTATTTTCAAAATTATGTACATTAGTTTGAATACTAACCAATGCTCTTACGGTGAGGGAAAACATCATGAGGAAACCTGCCATTCAGGCAACTGGACGTGTAACCATTTAGGTTAGGTTTAGCTGCAAAGGTTGCAAAGGTCAGATGGGAGTCGCTTCGTGTTAGAACCTGGCTCACCCAATCCAGGATCCATGCTCAAAGGCATACCCCAGGCTCCTCTCCAGAGAGATATACATTTTTACTTACGAGGTAAAGTTAAGGTAGCTGGTTTAAAAAGTGTGATGAATGATTGGATGACACCTAAGTAGTTAAAAGCGGACCAGAGGCTACTCAAGAAGACGCAATCGGAACAGAGAGAAAACATTCACAAAAGCTGTTCCATAAATATTTAGGTAGGTGTTGCCATGAGCGAAAGCGTGGGCTAATTTTCTTCTAAATTACTATGATTACAAACTTCATCTTGTTCACTTACTCGTAATTACTTTTGTTACGAAGTTTCCAAAAGACATACAAAGTAAAGTTTGTATCTATATTCGAAACAAACAGAGTGTTTTTTGGAAACCATGGCTAAATTCCAAATAGTGTAACATCGTTTCGGATTGCGAATACATCCTCCATTCTAACAGTTTGTTTTGTTTTCAAAGTACCTAGGTGTAACTTTCTAGTCTCTGTCCTAACAAACTTTTTCTTCCTAACTCACAAAGAGTAGGTAATAAGTTAAGACGTCAAGAACATCCGTACATATTTTATTTTGTCGAAATAAAAAGTGGCACTTGTATTCTGATGGTTTAGCACCCACTCGTCTTTGATATTTACTTTTATCATTTATCTATAGAGCAGTGTGATAAAATGCTTTTTTCAGAAACATTAAAAATAGAAATAACTTTGTGCAATTTCTTGTCCCACGATTAGATAACTCAATAGGACTAGTAGGATAAACAGTTGCAGTAGTTTCAACTGCCCTCTACTCAAACGATATTTCCCGGGATGGCTGGACAAATCGCTGTTGATCATCGAACAATATAGCCGGTGAAGATTGGCTAGATCATGAAGTGGCGGCGTATCTCAATGTGGTTGGGCTTACCACGATCTGGCCAATACAACGATCGGAATACGACATGTGTAAGAACATACGGTTCATCATTTTTTGTATTAAGTTTCAATAAAAAAATGATTATTTATACTGTTTTTCTTCTACAGAAAATCACAATATACTAAAGAGTATAATTAATATACCCATTAACTTTTTATAAACAAAATCAAAGTTGTAACATCTAGTTTACCAGGACAAGTAGGACCGGAGCCGCATCCAGGGCGCATCAGTATTCCGCACAGCATTCGACGGAAGGAAACAAATTCCCAAAATTGAATTTTAGGAAACGAGTTGAATGCGACACGGAGTACACAAACTCGCCAACGAGATTTTTATCATTTCAACAATGACTATATTGTCGCTTCCGCAAACATGTGAAATTTTACTTTTTACGGATTGAAAAATCTTTATAGAGGCGTTAGATAAAATGTTTTTTAAAACTTTTAAAGTTTTTTGTTAGTAAATGTCGTAGTAATTAGGTAATCAACAACAACAAGTCGTCCTTTCACTTATGAGAATCGTAAGCAGAAGCATTTTTTAGAATCATAAAGAAATATTTATAAAATTGTATTATATTTTAAATAAAAAAAATCTTATATCATAATAAACAGCAAAATTATTCAAACATTTTATTGTGGCAATAAAACAAGCCACGTTAAGTACAATAATAAAGCATATATTTGCCTAAATGTTGAGAAGTCTAAGCACGTTTAAAGGCAAATGACCTAAACATACAAGTCAGACGTTTGTAAATTTTTTATACGAAGCCGTCAAAGTACAATACAATTAGGAAACAAAAGTCAAACTTGAATATTTTTTATTACATACTGTATTTTCTGCGAAGCCTGGGAAGATGCTACAAAAACCATATACATATATTTTACTAAGCATGACTAGAAAAACAGAGAGCTGAAGTTTTAACCGGGATTAACTCCAGGACAAAAAAGAAGAACAATTTTATTGTTTTCCTTCTTTGGTCAACTACATATGAAACTACATAGCGCTTACCTTAATGCACCACGCACTCAAAATATTTTAATGCGAAGAATATTATTTTTTTCAAATTGACTAAAATAAACCCAAAAGGTACCTTCCTAATAAGCAAATATTTAGATTTTCTTTTAACTTTCAAAGTTATAAGATATGTACTAGTCAGATAACCAATGACTACTTTTGGAACCCACGTTTTACCCGCGTGAAACCTTAGATTTGCATTTTCTTCATTTTGTATCTGTATATTTACATACTTAAAAGTATGACAGTGTATTTGAGATGGATCCTTACCTGATACGCATGTAATCTCACAGTTGAAATCTTTCTTTTCAATTGAAATACTTTACACATATTGTCTTTTAATATTTACTTAGGAGTACTGTTATAAAATATAAACAAAATTTTAATCGTTCCATAAAATTTATATACAAAATTGTACGATGTGCAAAAAAAGTTTGTTCCAGTCTGGAGGAAGAAAGAATCATTCTATGGAACCGCTTCTGTCTGACTTCCTTGGCTTTGTTAACCAGTTTGGAACATGGTTGCTAACTGAAACTTCTAAAAATTTTAATCTTATCCTTTGAAAGTAACCTAATACAACACATTTCTAAAAATTATGTCGAAGAAAAATATACTTTATATACATACATACTTATATTGTCTTGTCATATCATTTCATTCCTATCGAATTCCAATGTCGATCAAATGTCAACGAAGGCTAGTTTCATATCTTCTGAATCTGAGGACTGCAGGCTCAGCGGGTCACTGCTGGTAACAGAATTTTGACACAGATTCTATTATATTCGCAGTTCCGATTCCGACGAAATCGCCTAGTTATTTCGGATTGCTATTATATTGTGTTCTATTCTTAATATTTATTTTCAACTGAATTAGGTACACGAACTTATTTAAAATGACAGATATTTTTCCTTCACGAAAAATAAAATGTGTTTTTAAAACTTTTAATCCATAACCATTATTATTGTATTCGTTGCAACTGCAACTCAATATTAAAATTATGATTCAATCTTTTAAAGTTCCCTTTCAGGGTTACCAGTAGTCAGACGGCGGCCACCGCTGTTAAATCCTCCATTTTAGGCTTTCGTATTTCAAGGCCACTCATTAGAATAATGAGGGAGTATCTGAAGTATCTCTAGCAATATAATACAAATAAAATAGAAAGTTAACAAGCTATTATCTTAATCTGTTAAAGAGTAGTTCTCATCCTCACAATCAAGCCTTCCTTGCAAAGGTTTCTATGACAGAACTCGCTAAGACATTAAGTCTCATAAGTTTAAGACTGACGAATCTCCAACTGGTATTAAATTCGTCTTTGTGCAATTTAACAACTGCACTGAAGATGATTCTCTAAAAGTAATTTCACAGTTTAGCTCATTCCAAGTTTAGTAGAAATTGTTATCCAATTACCCAATCGGTGAACTAAATTGAAGAAGTTATAATAAATACTGTTTATTCTATAGTACACATTTTGAAAAGTGTTTCATAATTTAATGCAAGATTAAACAATATGCTGCCATTAGAATTGAGATTCAAAAATAGTGACCTGTTGCTAGCTCATCGTCTTATTACATTTCAAAAGTAAATTTACCAAACTAAAATAACGTAAAAATCGTAATATAGATTTGTTTATTCCGGATTTTATTATTTAGATTTCTAAGATTAAAAGTCAAAGCGGTGATCATACGGATATAGTTCTGTTTTATTGATGGACTTCAGAGAGATTCATTCATAAATTCTTTTATAAATACACCGCGCAAAAATATGGTATGACGATGAAAAAAAATTATCACATTAAGTAACAAATATAAATGCAAAATTCGAATTCAAAATTTTTATTCATTATTATGGGACATTTCAACATCACTTCATAATTGTCATATCTTTCGTTTTCTTGTTATAACATAATGTTACTTGATATTATTACATTCAACCCCTAGTGACCCCTTGGAATTTTGTAGTTTATTCACGCATTCTTTCAGGTAGATATGCGAAACGCAAGTGGGGTGCCAGATTTTAATTATTTCCACACTACGACGAAGTAATTAGCAAAATTACAGCACGCGAGGCTTATGGACTTAAAAGTTATAATAGAAAGAGCACTTTGTCATGTCAGGCTTTTAACAGGCTCTTTAATTTCTCTTTGTGCAGTAAATTAAGACATTAAATCGTTTACGTCAAAGCTTAATAAGGGCACGTAAATGAATCAAAATATACGTGAGACGAAGGTATTGCAAATGACCCAATCAATTTAATGATGGCAGAAAATTTAATTATATAATGTGAACGTATTCTATAAAAGTTAAGTTGTTTCAATATGTTTATAAAATAATGGTACTTATTATTATGGTTAAACAATTTTTCGAGTTAGATGAAGAAGGTAATTTTGTTTTAATGTGAGATGAGATATTATAAATGGTTGGAGACTGTATTTTTGTTACACTTTATGCATGAAAATAATATGACGGATACATTTTCCATGTAAGCGATGCAGTGGGCAAAAATACTTAAGTGTAAAAATAAAGTGCCACATAATCCTTTTTAAATATAGTCATCTTATTTTACTGAATAGCTGTTTGGTTTTTAGATTCAAAGTTACAGTTTGTTAGTCTATCATCATAAAACTAGAATAAAAAGAAGGAGAGTATTTCTTACTATATTGCATTATAAAATAACCGCTGTCTAGAGTTCGGCATAAGTCTTATAAAATTATATATTTAATTATAATATAGGTACAATAATATTTATAAAATAATATATTTAATTATAATATACAATGTAGAACATAATATGTCGGAAAAGAAACTATTTTATATTTCTTATTCGTACTAAGTAGCTTAGATAATAAATTTTAGTATTTAAGAAAAAAATATAAACATCTGGAGATTTACTGAGGCTAAAAAGATTAAGTGATCTTCAAAATTCAAACATTGAAGATATAGCTTGTTTTTCGCGATGTTCTAAAATCAATAAAGTTTCTAGATATGAAATATGTATGCTCAATTAATTGTATTCATTTAGATAATTTCATAAATCGTGTCACTACATTAATAAAACACCATGATATTTATAGTTTTTTTTTATTTAATTTAATTGCTTTAAGTAACAAATAGTTTAAATAGTCTGCAAAAAATTTTTTTCGTAGATTCAAACCAAAGCTGCCAAGAGTTTATAGCCAAAAACCATTTTGCGAAAATTTCCCTAGATATATTATAAAATCGCCGTACAGCATGCATCTTGTACCAAAGACACAAAAATACTCTACGTGTGTATTTCTGTTACTGCAAGCCTTCCCCAGATCCAATTTTAAAAACTTGCTCCGCGTTGTATCCTTTTCTGAATATCAATGTACAAGAGTTATGGTTGGTGTTGCCTAAGTATTATTTAGTGTGGAATTAGGCTTCTGTTTTATATAAGTTTTAAAAGATTTTGAAGCAATACAAGTTCTAACAAAATTTTGGCTTTAAAAATGGCGAATAAAATATCAATAAAATACAGAAGTTATAAGATGAGACTACTTTTAAAATAAACATTTCTACAAAATTACTGAAGGAATTTACTTACAGTAACAGAATTAAAATGCCTATTTTCAATTTTGCAGTATGTATTATTACTAAATTAGTAAGTATTCACAATTAAGTAATTGCTCCAAATTTAAAATATAGGACAAATGCATAAAAACAATGTAGAAGTCGGGCTTCAATACAAATGCAGTCTCTTTCAGGCTTACTTAATTCGCAGGATATTAGGAAAATAACTTTTTACTTATTTACATATTAATATTTCAATCAAACAAACGACACAATAAATATAATCAACATTTTGAAGCAATAAAGCCACAGTCGACTACGAGGATCCATTTCGGCAACAAAATTAAATACATGGTCCATACTGGTATAGCGCTAACGGAAATTGAATGCGAAACACTATCGGCTATAGACACACTGACACAACCCGATGGACGTCAGCCTGACGTGTGTCAGACGGACACAAAGACATCTGTTATACCTATCGCCCGCGCGATGCAAAGACCCGACGTGATTCAATTAGCACCAAGTTATTGCTCCCGATTGTCGGCGAGAATTTTTTAGGAATTGTGGTAACTGGGATTGACAAGGTATTTGGAATTGACTTCTTTGTGGGGTTGTGTCCGTTTTTGATTAAGAAATTAAAGAGGGAATTAGAGTAATATATTCCTATGCGTTATGTTTTTCAGCTTCATCTTTGTTATCTATAAGTATATAAATATGAGTGAAACGAAATGTTGTTTACACAATTTTATATCATGAAGATGAATAAATATTTCAAAAAATTTGCGTATATTCCTATGTCTGAAGTTTATGTTATCAATAAGATGTAAGACTGAGCTTTATAAACAATCAAACCATTATAAAACAAGATATCAAACTTGAGATTACTTATACTATGAGGCCGTTCATGCGATCAAAGTTAATTTTTGACAGATCAATCAGAAAATATGTTAAAAACACTTTTTTGAAACAAATCTAGGTAAGCAGTACTACTTTACAACTTTTTATTTACTTTTTATCAAAATATACCTACATTATTTTCATTAATACTCTTCGGTTTGATATGAAGTTATGAAAGATATTCCTGAAAGATCATTTATTCAGATCCCATCAAAGAAAATCATCTCCATAAAACTAGAAAGCTTCACTCATATATTTTGTTTATATTTTTTCACTGGGTATCCGATTGATTTCATTGAGATTACTACAGTGAAAGTGAACCAAGGCTACAATCTTTCCGAAAATGCACATACAATAGCCCTGTGTTACAGTACACAATTTATTTTTGTTTATTAAACCGCCTGATGTAGTATCATGATATTCTCGTTCGCTTACGAAGTAAGGCAACAGCTAGTAATAAATAAGTTTATTTCTAGGAGTGATTTCAAAACGAAAAATAATTAATAACAATTCCTAAACGATGCATCCATTAGCAGGCGTCATACAGAAGTTTATGTGTAGCTACTCGTATGAAACTTTCGAAACCACGTATCGAACTGGGAAAGATTCAAGAACTACCGCAAACTTTCAATAATCCCCATAAGTCTATTGTGTGAAAGTTTACTGAAACTATTAAACTATTTGATAGCGTATCATCGACACAATATAATATTACTGTGAGTCGGTTGTTGTTGGTCAAACTTATATGCAACACACTATACCTTAATGTGGAAATAATTTATGTATTACTTTGACTTATATGAAATCTAACAATATTTCTTTATGTCTACCTCTTTCTCTCATGTTTATCTGTTCTTTTCTTTTCAACTTTTCTCTCTCTACCTTTTCCGGTCATTCACGTCCTCGGATTTAAGACAATCACCTAGCACTTTCATCTTTCGTGGCGTCAAAGAAGGATTTCTCCGATCTGCCTTACATAGCCGGGCATTTGTTCCGCTGATAACCTGCTGGCTTTCGCAAGAGTCTTGAATTTCGTCTGCTATTTCGAGGACAATTGTTGTATCATTCGTTGGTTAATAAATTAATATGGCTGCCACGTTTATGGAAATTCATTTCGTGGTCATAAATCATCAGAACATTATTTACTTAATCACTGAAGTACACGTAAAGCCCTGGGCGATAACTCGTCCTAAGTTTCTAAATCAATGAGAAGTGGTCTACGTTACGGTGTTTTTGTTTAATTAGTATTCAACAAATTTCTAGACTCGCGGAAATAAAAACTAAGTATTCATACTATTCATTAAAGTAAATGGATCCATAGGCTGTTATTTATTTTATTCAAACATTTATAAATAGTTCTCCTATAAAAAATATATATTTTATATATTAAAAAAAGATTAATCCCGGCTTTGAGAGAACACGGTATTGGTTTACTAAATAAATGAAAAAAGGTTTTTTTTTATTTTTGAGTGTTGCATTTTCCATTGAAATGTTTGAAATATATAATACTTCTGCAGTGAAAAGTGGTGTCTCAATCTTTTGAAATTCCATTTTATTGTTAAGTTTTTCAAGAATGGATATTGCACATTGTTACCAATCTGTAAAACATATACATACATTACAAAAGATTATACCGGCTATGTACAAAACTTAGCATTCACAAAATCCTGCTTTCCACCTGTTTTCATGTTCTATTAGATATTTTGGATAATACTAACTTAGTGCTCCCCTATAATCCCCAAGGAAGAAGAAGTTTATTCATGAATAAAGTTATGTGTTTTCATGAACTGAACAAACACCAGTTTTTACGTTAATATTGTCTGTCTGTTGTTTATTTACAAATATTAGTCAAGGGTATTTTATAATTGATAAAATTGATGTTAATAAAGATACGGAGTCATCTGAAATTAATTACCGTTTTCAAACTCAAGTTAATAAACTGCATTACTGAATCATGTTCGCTAAAATTAAACCAAAACCGAACACACCAAAGAATTCCAAATACGGGAGTAAATCCACTATAATGTCCGTACTTTCATTTTACGCCCGTAATTACACTCATATATTAGTTCCTCGAACATAACAACGGGTATGAGAATAAAAAAAACACACTTCTCATAGCAATTTCCTGTATGCAACACCAATTGTTATTCCGACGAACTCTGCAGACCAGCTGGTAGGTATTAAAGCAATAAATATCCATTATGAACTTGCTTAATTTCGAATAGCACTATTTTACTATTTCACTAATTTAAGCTTAGCGAGAAATGTGACCGAAAATTTCGGATTTGGCTACGGGGCACGCTTTGAAGTTGTAATTGCTACTTTATAACTGTGCCGGGATAATTTCTAATTTCCCGCTATTCTTGAAATTTGAGTTTATAAAATTATTAAAGTACCAAGATAATTTATTTAATAATGAATGCTTAATTAATGTAAATACGTAACTTGATAATATATCATTAAATTTTACAGGTAAGGTTGCGGAGGTCAGATGGTTTAGTTTCATGGGAAAACCTGCTTACCTACGAGTACATTAGAGATTGAGATCACAGGCAGATAACGGATTTTCTCCAGAGAAGTGAAGTAAGACTACAATAAAATAAAAATAATTAATCAGCGTGCGGTGCGTAATGTATCTTTCACTTTCCACTTTTAAACATTGACCTATTAAAATAGAAAATGTAAAATATAAAATAGAAAATATAAAATAGAAAACTTTTTATGCTGAAAAAGTTTCCTATTATTATTTCATAAACGCAAATTATTAGGTAAAAATCACATTATAAACACATAAATCTTGATTACATTCTTTAATCATTCACGTTTTCCGATAGTGCATATTATCGTATACTTATATAATATATATCAGTTATTGTTGTATACGCCATGAGATGTGTCGTATTAACTTATGTCAATAATAGGTTACTCTACAAAATAGATTGATCGTTCGTTAAACAGCAAAATGACTATTTTTATTTCTTTGATATACCGGATAAATGACACGGATTGAGCTAGCCCCAAAGTAGGTTCGAGACTTGTTTAGTAATAATAATCCATCGATAATATGTTTACATTAAAATTCATTAAAAATGAACAACCAATGGTCAGGCCTATCAAAAAAGTACTCTTTTCACATTATGACTTAACCGAGAATCGAACAACTGCGACTAACAGGCCGTCAAATAACTATCGATAACGACCCTCTAAGTCTTCTACCAATACCAATGCAGTTCAGTTAAAGATACTTTATAGTAAGTATAACACATTACAATATCTATTTCCAAAAATAATATCATACGGCGGCATGTATCAAACCAATTTGCACGTAACATAGCAACGCGTTCACTATGTCCGTGCTCGTGGATGCGATTCAACCAACTATGGGTGAAAATAAAAAGAGTATAGATTTAACTTAATGACTTGCCAAGTAAAAGCAAGTAGAAAAAACTGATAGGAGAAGTATTAGATTACTGAAATACGATTTGAATTTGAAAGAAAAATTCACTGTGTGTGTCTATTACATACATATAGTCTCGTCTATATCCCTTGCGAAGTAGACAGAGCCAAAAATCTTATACCCACTAACGAGAAATACCAATGACCAAAAGTATGCACCTTAACTTTTCATAAAGTCATTATTATATCTACGTTTGATATTTATTATAGTTGTACGCAGTTAAGCATAAAATTAGTAATATTAGGTTTACTGGAAGAAATTTCGTTTGAAATAAGTAGTGCCGCTCTACAAAGTTTATTTTGTCACAGTTCTTGCTGCATTTTTATCCTTGTTGTACATAAGTAAAAAAAGAAAAGTTTGACAACTTCGTAGATTTTTTTACTCAAGTTATCGTTCTGAACTTTCCATAATTTTCTTTCTATGAGCACAATGGGCACGTTTATTGGAATGCATCTGGCCATGCAGCGCTTGATAGCTGTTATCAACATATTTTGACATAACGAACCTTAATTGAGATTTAGTGAACTATTACATGACTTTGCTGGACAATGGCTGCCCACTTTGCATAGTGTTTTTTTGTGTTTTCTTGGCACATTGTGTTCTCATCTGGGTTTCAATGGCATTTTTCATAAAAATATGTAATGAAAATTATATTGCATAGGTATATTTGCATTAAATTTATTTGTGTAATCAATTGACTTATAAAGTCTTACAATGGTAACAGATCAAACTGCCACTATTTGAATCTAAATACCGCCATTACACCAGACAGCGGAACGCAGTTTTTCAATATTTTCAAGACTGAGCACTGTCTACCCTGCCAGAGATATACAAGCGACTATATTATGAATTCAGTAACAGATAAGGTGCTTAGTGATGTAATAACTCATATGCTTAACCAAAGAATAACGTTGATTACCAATAAAAGTGCTATTAGGAAGTAATTCTGGGGTCGTTGCCACTATCATGATGACACTGTCTGATGAGGCTTAGTCTGAGTGTCACGATAAATAGCCTGTAATACACTTACTTTGGGACGAGAACTAGTAATAGGTTGGGGCGTAACGTGATTTGCTGGCTCTCTATTACCTTAATGCTCCACAAGTATTCGGGCAACAAAGGAGGGTTCTTAATATAATATCGACGGTAGCCGTCACGTTTCTATATGGAACATTGTGTGCGGAATTTAAATTTTGAATATCATTTCATACAATACCAATATTAAGCTGAACAGTGTTACCTGTTTCATTTGATGCTACAAGTATAATTCTATAAATAAATATCACAGAATTTAACATACAAAAAATATAATTTATTTTAACATATTTAAGTAGGTTAGACGCATACAAAAATTTTGTTTTCAATCGTGTCGTAATCAGGGATGAAACACAGGACTTGTGGTCGAAAGGTAAGACCATAACACTTGCGCCAGAAATTACCATCTCAAAACATTCAACTTGTACTAAAACTATTTTCACGAAATAATTTATCTTCTTTTAGAAGTCAGTTCGACCTTAAATACTCGTGAAATACATTTTTGTTAAAATAGGTAATTGTTTTTTTCATCCTTCGTTTCCGTGGAGACGGATTAAAAGATCAGTCAGCCTTGCTATTGATTTTGGAATCTCGCTGACGGTTATCCAGATAAAACCTAAAAATAGTAAACGTTATACCTTTTTTCTCACTAATTATGAGATGATACACTGCATGTATCAACACAGCCTGTTGTTGGTCTCGGTAACATTTTTTATAAGTAGAAACTATAACATTAAGAAGAATCTTAAAATTAAAACGAAAAGAGTTACGCACACCCAATATCAAATATATACATATAATCACGTCTTTATCCCTTGCTGAGTAGACAGAGCCAACAATCTTGAATAGACTGATAGGCCACGTTCAGCTGTTTCGCTAAATGATAGAATTGAGATTCAAATAGTGACAGGATGCTAGACCATCGCCTAAAAGGAGAATCCCAAGTTTATACGTCTATCCCTTAGTCACCTTTTACGACATCCATGGGAATGATACGGATGGTCCTATTTTTTTTTTATTGGTGCCAGAAACTACACGGCTCAATATCACACATTTGATATGGCGAAAATTTTGTAAATACCTTTAGAATGACGGCATCCGTTAAGTGTATATACATATGTATATACTATCACAAAATTGGCACGGCACCGAAGTCCCACAATTTTACCATTTATATGAATGAATATGATCAGTCAGTTTCATTATTCAACCAAAATGTCTGTTTAACTACAATATTCAAGATATCCATAGTGTCAATATCAGACGCGTTAGCATCAAGTCTGTGAGTGACGGTCCACTGAAGGGCCATTACAGCGATGGGCAGGATGATATTATGTTCAGACGAGCTAGATAAGAACCTATTTCGCGATAGCTACAAGTTAATGCCACTGGACAGTAAATTAACTGACAGAAAGATTAAAATCGTGTTCGTGTTTTTAACTATACTTAAGATCCTTTTTGTACTTTGATTTCGAAAAATTTTGCCTGCTTTACCGTACATAACAAAAACTACTTTTTAGTATTCAGACGCAAGGCATAGATAACACGAATTATTTTTATAACATACATACATTCATACATAAAATCACGCCTCTTTCCCGGAGGGGTAGGCAGAGACTACCTCTTTCCACTTGCCACGATCTCTGCATACTTCCTTCGCTTCATCCACATTCATAACTCTCTTCATACAAGGTTTTATAAATATATAATAAATAAAAAATCACTTATATAAATTTATTGTATTCTTAATTTAACTATGTTAAGGTCACGCTCTTCATACAGTACATATGACAATTTCATAGACTAAAATATTAATTACTCTTGCTCTGGTCACCTCAGCCTCGTCTCGGTCAATCTTGGCACTCCACAGCTACTAACGTGATTTCCCAAATCGGCCAGCTCTCCACTCTGAGTGCTCTTGAAACGCCAGTAAAAGCCATATCACGGATGTACTCTTAGTACGGATACATATTTAAATAACATATGTATAACATAGGACTGTTTGAAAACTTTCCGAAATATAATAAATGCCATCACGCCTGTTTTCTGTAAGGGTAGAGTATGGAATTTTAATTGCGAGAAATTTTAACAGATTTTCTAGATTCTTCTCCTCACTCTCTAATATTTTTTGTGCATTCTCGACGATAACAATTTCAGCAACTTTGGACCATAAGATATGTATGTTTTAAATTTTTAGTATTTCCAAAAGTATGTTTTTTTTTTTATTTGTATCTTTATTTAATAACGATGGAGGAAGCGTTGAAATTGTCACCAAGCCTTAATTGATAAGTACATATTTTTTTTTACTCAATTATTTTATTATTTGAGCTACACAGAAACGGTGGACTCAAGGCACTTTGTATACAAAAATAAACAAATGATCAAAGTGAAACATGATTGCAACAATAACGTGTTGATTATAACAACTATTTCGGCGCTGTGAGTCAAGTAAATGGGTTAATGAAGAGGAAAATGACGTCATCCATCTTAGTTGGATTCCTCTCAGCAACCTCCACAAGCCGGGCTTAATTCACTTCATTACTGTTTTTTATCTCTTTCTGTCCCGCGTAAAAAATATTGCAGACTAGATAAAAACAATGTTGTTTAGTGTTAGTTAACTAAAAATTCTGGCACTTTCTAATTAAATATTTATTAATAATACAAATTCTTCACATTAAATGAATTTTTAGGTGTTTTATTTGTAAAGAGTTAGCGTCATTTAAGCTGATGTCGTTTTCAATATTGTGTTTGTGGATATTTTTAAGTACCCTTCAGTATTTTTACGAGCCAAAAACTAAAAAAGAGGGGCATTATCGTAGCGAATCTAAGAAAGTGCATTGCGCAGGTTTTAGATCTACATACATAATAGATATTTTGTTTCGCCGCAGTTCCGTAGCTCCATAACAAGGACGAATCTTCGTACGCGTAAGAACTGTAGCTGTGAAGCTACGAACGTTGCTACGCTGTTCGTCTACGAAAGATGGCTACGAGATTAGATAAACATATGATTATTTATATATTGCTCTGCTTTGGTACTGAAAATTTGTTAGTTTGACCAATATTCGTATACTTTGAAAAGTTATGTTTTGATAAAAGAAATATTTTTAATATTGTGATATGAAGATAGACATCTCTAGGTAGAGTCATAATAATGCTAACCCTGAAACTTGTTACCAAGCGCTAATTACGACTCTTGTCTCATACTATACATATTATCTTTCTTAGCTTAGCTTCTTGCAGCTCTGTACTTATAGTAGCAGTCGGTAGTTATCATTAAGATTAATTATTAAATTGTTATTTTTAAAGCTTTGTTCTTCATGGCTGTATATTCCGGTAATAAATCCTAATGTGCTGAGAGAGTTTACATGTGATAAGATTTCATTAAAATACAATAGAATACAAGCAATCAGAAAACAAACAAACATTCAAAACGTTGTATCTACTACGACAGCTCAGGCACTTCAGTGAGGCATTACTCCAAACATTTAGCTAACATCTCTGCTCCGCTATCTCGGGCCCCAGCGGCCGACCGGTCTCCACTTCACATTGTCTTCGCTTTATAATTATATTTTGAGTTAAGTACTGCGTTACTGTCATTGTTATATAATCCTGGGGCACTTGTAAATAGGGAAATACACACAGTCACACAGAAACGTAACTAGGATTCCCGGCAGGAGGAAATAAAATCAAATATTTTAAATTTCAGAAATAGGTTAAATCTAGAAATCTGGAAAGAAGCCTAGGATGCGCCTTTTGTCGATGATCCTGATTTGGGTAAGTCAAGTTTTCACGAGAAGAAATTCCAGTCTGACCTCTTTTGCAGGGGAACCCATATTGGTTCATTGAAAAAGCTTCACTAGATGAATGTGCCTATTCTCACGATTTACAAGTAAACCAATTTATTAATAAACTATGCCAAAACCCTTGTTTTCATTTTATACCACATTTCACCGTTACTACAAACGGCATAATACAATCATAGCAAGTCTGCGCTTAAAGATAATGCTTGGGCGATTCTATCACGGTCTATGCCCGATATCACTAATCCGATTCCAAGTCGTACTGCCCGTCCGCTCGGAACATCCGTACAAAGAACTTCCATTAACTGACAAAAAAAACTCTTGAAACGTTTTACCTTAACGCCTTTCGTGCGGGCGAAACATCTCACCTCTTTGGGACATAGCCACTTGGCACTTATGCGACCCTATTCTCAAGGCGTTTAGTGTGTGAGACACTAAAACTATAAGCTTGCCTGCTTTGGAATTTATAGTGGTTAAAATTTAAATTATTTGATTTAATTTTTGTATTACCATGTGTTTATTAATGACTCATTCACATATTAAAGTATGTATTTTCTATTATGTAAAACTCTTAAATTTGAAAGCAAATAATTTTGGCCCAATGAGGCCAGTAGTGACACACATTATATACTTAATCAAACTATAAATAAGGAAGTTTATAATTGTTGTTATTGTTTTGGCCTTCTTTGTCTTCTATGATATCTAAGAGATGAAGTCATCTTATTCCACGTTGTTGGACACAAAACCTAACTAATGAAGATATGTATACTTAACAAACTTGTGTTGGTATTTTAACCAAAAATATCAAAGCTATTTTTATGCAGATAATGCCTTAATTATGGCTAGAAAATA
Organism: Amyelois transitella; assembly: GCF_032362555.1. NCBI lineage: Eukaryota > Metazoa > Arthropoda > Insecta > Lepidoptera > Pyralidae > Amyelois > Amyelois transitella. The sequence goes on along the minus strand of NC_083506.1, from coordinate 5,811,503 downwards.
GTTTATAACAAAATTGTAGTCATTCAAGAACGATCATTGTAGGGAGCTGCCGTGGCGCGATTTTAGGATAATGTGGATAATCCCGGCCGCTTGAAATGAAGCCGCGAGATCCCGCTCAGCCGACTACGAAATTATTCATTCATTACTTTTATGATTATGTTGTTATATTCACAATTTTATATGCGTAGTTTATATTTGAAAGGATTTAGAGCGTTTATTATAGTACGCCCTTAAAAAAAGCGTGGTCCGCGTGTTTAAATACTTCCGCAGCCAAACAATCTGGTAGGTACTAATGACTTCTTTCCGAGTTCTTTTCACATCGATACTCTTATAATAAGGGGACCTACCAAGGAGACCTGCATTTTCAGGCAACTGATTTTATAACTATTTTTCGATATGGGTAAGGTTCTCCTACAAAAGTTGCGAAGGTAAGACGCTTCGTGTAAAAATCTAATTAATGCAATACAGGATCGTTATCAAAGGCACACCTCGAGCTGCGGGAATAGTGAAGATACAACCAAATGCGAGGAAGATGATGATGAGCACAATCACAACATTTAAAAAAAAATAGAAATAAACGTTTACTTTGCTAACTTAAGTATAAACCTTTGCTTTTATAAAACCTTTCTTTTTTGTCTTTAAATAGTTCACATTCAAAACACGAATTCGTATTGTCACTATTGGAACTCATAACGATAAGTGCGAGCAAACAGATCGCGACCGCATCTCAATCGCAATAATATTGAAACAGACCATTGATACAACTTCTACTTATTGCATTTTATGTATATCTACTGATAGGAAAATTAATAAATAGTTGCTTCTTTTGCTGTTGACAGTGCTTTGTGTCGATTTTATTCTTATTCCTTAGATACTTTTAATCAAATTGCTTGTTTTATAAAGTAATATGATACAATGTATCACTTCCAAAGCGTAGGTATAGAAAAGAAGGGCGGAACAAACTACTACTGCAGCATTTTCATCACGCCGAATCGCAAATATAGATCTTAAATCTAAACCGTGAACGAGAGTAAATTATCAATTGGATACCTATATCAATAAACATTTGTTTCCTTTCATGACCTACAGAGAATTGAACTAAAGACAAGTTTAGAGGCAAGAACGCGACCAACTGCGCCAAACGGGCCGTCGGATAAATAAAGTACCTGTGTCCACACAGACCTTTATAGACAATAAGGAGCGCTGCACAAATTCAACTTCAGTTTTTATTCTCTTTTTTTAGATCTGAACATTTATTACTGCCTTATTGCTTGTGGAGTGGGGGCGGCAGTCAACAAGAGGTTATTATGTTGAGTTGAGACTGGCGAAAAATGAGCAAGGAAATTTCTTCCATTCGCATTGGTGTCACGGAACGCCTAAAGTAAATTCACTTTTTTGCTGCACTGGCTTCGCAAGTACTGCACTGACTTGGAATATTATATTTAAAACTGAAATAGAATAGTAATGAAACTGTTGCAAATTATAGATATTTTATAGTAGTAAGTTTCTACGAATAACAATCTTGAATAAATTTTAATATTAATGCATTTTTTCAAAGCTGATTCATGAAAGTGTGGTAGGTCTATTGAAATCTTGTTTATTTTTCTGTAGAGTTTAGCATTATGGATAAGAGTCGTATCTGATATGACATGATATTAAAGTCAAAATAGTGATGTGCATTTTCTTAAATTTTATATAATAATAGGGAAATAACTAGTTAGCTCAATTATCAGAATTTGCAGGCAGAGACTTCTTACATAATGAAGCGTATTTACTAATGTATTTATTTTAATATCGATCTTGTTAAAGTACTCAAGCAGTTTTCATATAACAGAAGTTGTAAATATATATTTATTCTTCTATTTAAATCACTGCTTACTACAATTATTATAAAAACCGTGCTGATGATATTATTAATAAGGCTTCAAATTTACATTTCATTCATTTATTAATAACTCTCTCAATTCATCATTTTTTAATCAACCGTATCGTTTCGAAGGGGATTCGAAATTCAGAGTTGCCTAATTTGAGTTAACAAATAGGCGTATTGTAAAAAACCAATAAGGTTCGAGTTATTTGTTGGTTTAAAAGCATTGTACAGAAAAAAAGATCCACAGTGTTATGGCATAATGCGTATAAAGGTACATTTGGCTCGGATTTATGAAGGAGGTCTCGGTTGGTTTATGATGACAATGCCAGCCGAGCGCCGGGAGCATCACCTCATTTCCTCACAGAAAGTTATAAAAACATATTGAAAATGAGATTCCCGCAGTGGGAAGACCTAGCGAGCGTTATCTTGTTTTGTGATTTGCTTGTTTTTATGTACACTTGCGTGGAAATAATGCGGATTTTACAGATAAAGCTAAAGGTTCTAACGCTCAGACTAAAGAAATCGAAATAATATGAGACATTAGAAATGCCATATTGTATTTTAACAGTTTACGACTACGAGCCTTATTTCATTCCGAATTCTATGACTCTGGATTGCGATGTTATAAGTCAGTAATATATTATTTTCTCATCTCACTGCGAAAGGAAGGTCATGTTAATTAATTAGAGTTTATAAAGTCTTCCGTAGACACATGAATATGTCGTATAATTTAGTTAACAAGTTTGTTACTCGACTTACGTGCCATTTAGCAAAGCTCGCTTTACCAAGCGCGGATCTAATTATAACACGTAAGAGGTGAACTTACTTATATTTCGTGCTCCGTGTCTGTGAAATTTCTGTGCAGTGTTGCTTAACTTTCCTTTTATAATATTGCACGTTTAGTTTCGCAAAGATAATATATTTTATCCCTTTTTAATGACATTTTCTTTAATTAACTATGTTTTGAGGTCAGCTGAAATCAACGTAATTTAGGTAATATTTTGCCTCCTGTAGATGGACAAACACATTCATACATTCTATAATAAATACATACATAAATTCGGTAAAAGTTGAGTGCAAGGCAATCTTGATGCCGTAATTGTTTCTGTATTTGCCTTTCAATCGATGTGTACGACATAAGCAGAAGTTTTATTTTACTGAGCTGGAAAAAATAAATATGTGTCGATTATTATTACTGTCTATTATTACAACAGTATCTCGATCAACTACTTAAATAGTAAACTAAATACTTTTAGAATTTTTAATATACATTGTCTTTTCAAAGTTAGATTATTATGTGGGAATATCTATCAAGATTAATCTAAGTGAGTTAAATTCCAAAAATAGACACTAAATATTATAATGGTAATCCTTTATTTGATTTTGTTGAAATTTCAATATTTTTAAATAAATATTTTATTTGAGAATTGAAATAAAAGTATATTTGTTAATTCTAATATGTTTCCTTGATACGCGTTTAAGTTTAGTTAACAACATCTCTTTCGATAGGTAACGTAATAAAATATTAATGGACTAAATCACAATTTATAAAGTAGTGAAAATAAGCGATCAAATGTCCTTAGATTTGTGTAAAGCATGTGATGAGTTATGAGATGAACCTTGAATTTTAGATCGAATACCAGAAAATTTACAATAAAAAAGGAAAAGTAATATGAAAAGCAACACCTAGTCACATATAAAAAGATACGATTCATACAACATTATAAACAATAAGCCAATAATATTATTAACGACCCAACATTTAAACAGTACAACTGACAAAGAAAATCATTTGTACAATACAAAATCAAGATGAAGAATACAGCATACGCCAATTAGGGATGTCACACTCGAGTTAAAAGGGCCCAAGACAAAGCGGTTACGTTATCCGTGTGAAAGCTAAGTTGTTGTCGCAGGGTTGTACTGCAAAGATTGTCTCGTCAAGAGCCGGGCTCAGTTGCTCGCGCCTCGCGTTTCTGGGCGGACGTTAACGGCGCCAATACTGTAGCTCACCCCTATTACTTCTACGTAAAGTTTGACATAACCCATGAACTCTGAAGGTGTTAATTGCGGCATGTTGGGAAATAAGTAACAGTTTGTAACGCGCCGGTAATATGTATAACGTTTGAATGGAATGTCACCTACCGTGGAGGTTTTTTTGTAAAAATTCGTGAGTACATGTACTTGTTTTGTCGATTTTTAATTTGTTTTTCTTTTTTTTATATATAAATACTATACTTATTGTTACATCTTCGTCCATGGATAGGATGGAAGCCTTAATTTCTGAATTTAAAGATCGTAATTACTTCATCTTTTTAAGGGCTGATTCCTAGACGGATGTTTAAAGCTTTTAAAAGTCTATAGGTATTATATGTCATAAATTGTTGATTATTCAGATTACGTTTACTTTGTTTATACTCTAATTAATATGACACAATATATCTTACATTCAAAGAGTTATATATAAATAAAAAAATAATAATATATGGTTTTTCAAATTATGAATATATACCTACTTAAATATTTTGTGATCCTGCGATTTCTTCAGTCAATCTCTCTCTGATCTCAGCATGTTCCCGGTTGCACCCTCCACAGAAGTGTTTCCGGGCCCGGTTTCCTCGGTCAATGCTACCTACTTACGAGTATTATTTTTTAAACAATTTGTTTCAAACTGTCACGATTAGATGATGAGCAAACGAATGCCAAAATTATTTAAAAGAAATCTACAAACTTGCTTTTTGAAAAAAAGGCTCTACCGTATTTATACTTAACATGGAATATATAATCATTACTGGAGGGAAATTCGATTATGAATAACCAATGTCTTTTCTAAACTTTATGCCTTCGTAAACCGCTCGATATAATATCAAATATTTGTTGAGCTCCAATTCAACAGACTAACAAAGAAATTACGGCAATGATGTACTTGGATGTCTCAATTTATTCCTTTGTTTTATATCCCGGCGCTTTGTCGGATCGTTGTATGTTGTCAGTTACTTGAAGATGAAAGGAAAAATAATTAGTTGTGATAATAAATCCAATTTGATGTCAGCCTTACTTAAGTGACGTATGTATATAGTTTAATTTTGGGTAAATATCAAGTGAAAAGAAACATCGGCAACGCAATTAAAAAACCGGCCAAGTGCAGGATGACATCGCTAACTAAGGGGACTGTACCATTTTCTACAAAATTATCCCATATCACATAACTACTAGATATTATTCAAAGACGTATTTCAAATCTTTTTAAACTGTTCTATAAAGATAGATGTTAAAATATCCCAAAGTAACATGTTACGCTACCCTTATTAATTTCTTAATAATAATTATAAATAACCTTCGTAATTTATCCGTGTTTTATTTATTCATTAAGTACTAATTAAAGCCTCAATGGACGGTAATTTTCTTGTGTGAAAAAGGGGTGGTAAGTTATTCTGTTTCAGTCTATTTTTACTCCACTAATGGCTACTTCTTGGATAATTATATAATTAACACTTGTGAAACTAAACCGGTTTACCATCATCCAAAAATTTTGTTAAAATATCTTTTGTCGGCAAAGTAACAAACATCTTAATTTTCTGAAAAATTCGCACTTCGTGTATCGTAGGTACAAGTGAAATCCTACTGCCGGAGACACAATTTGTAAAACACAAATTTACTTATAAAATACGAAATTTTAACGGAAATATTTATTAAGCTTTTTTCTGGTTTATTCGTATCATCATACAGCCGAAACTGCGAATCATATTTCGCTAAAATAAGACTCAATTTTTTTCCAAAGTTTTAAAAATAATTTAGGCTGACTCCGCTTAGATATTTTTTTTTCTAGAATTTCATCAAGGTCTAAAGCGTCGGACAAATGATAGTTTAAAAAGATATATTCAAGATTTAACTAAAAACACAGTTTATAAGTTCCTATCTTGTTATTGTATCCAATTCATCGAAATTAAAGTCGCTTACGCTGTCGCACGCTTATAAGCTGTCGATTGGTTTCTACAATAAGTTACAAAACCTCTTTGATCCACGAAGGTCAAGTCGTGAAATTTGGAAGGTCCTAATTATAAGTTTCTTTACAGAAATCAAGTATTAATTATAAAATATCATTGTTTAAAATTAATTATACATTTCTATTTAAACGGTAATGTACATCGTAACTCTTACACGTGTCGATCAGCAGCACATGTCGCCGAGATAGTGACATCACTTTCTTTGAATTTGCTTAATGTTGAAATTAATTTACTTTTATTTATTACTCTATTTCGTTATTTTATATTTTTTTATATCACAATTTAGAGTAGTACTTTACTAAATTTTTCACTCACTACTTCAATAAAATGAGGATCGAAGTACGTACATATTTTATATACAAACAGCTATAATATAAAAATACATGATCAGTGTTAGAACTCATTACTTCGTAAAAGGGGTGTTTGGTTTGGGTCCTATTTACCGAATAAGCAATTTAAGTAAAGCTAGTTCCAATAACATACGAGAAAGTTTCCGGCATTCTCCCTCACTAATTACCCAAGCCCACCAACAGAGTTGTTCCGATATTATT